>NC_056725.1:418396561-418424061 GCF_019279795.1 Protopterus annectens
GTTCTGGTCAATGTGTGATTGTGGGTATGTCAGAGTATTATCATGGGTTTCAGTGAGTAAAATATCCAATGTGGGGTGTGGGTGCTGGGTATACTGTCTTTACACCATGGTACCCCCAGTACATGTCCCAAGGTCCACTGTATGAGGACCACTGTCACCATCTACCATACAGGTAACTGATTACACTATCCAGCCCAATGATGCATGCGCTGTGTGCAAATTATCTGTAACAGAATGGACTCACTGACAAGGTAGTTAGTACCAATAAACCCAGGTCTCTCAGATTTGTCTATGACTGTTATGTGTTTGTCAATGTGTATATGACAGTATGACATACTATGTATTGTCCATTAACACCCAGTACATCCCCATTACCATACTGTACAAGGCCTGGTGATGTTCCTCACTTAACAAGAGACTCAGGACACACCTCATCCTAAAATCTGTGTGGTGTGTGCAATTAAAGCCAAACACATTAGTAGCAATAAGTACCTAGGTAGAGTTCTACTCTCAGTGTTGCCAATTAAGTGTGTGTGTGTATGTGAAGGGATCTACTTTAGTTTGCAGAAAATACATCATCTATCCATGAACTGACTGGCAAAAGCTAACATTTCAAAGGAATCATGTCATGGAAATTCATTCCATCAAAACTAATAGTAGATATATAAATGCCCTCTTCACCATTGTATAGCTGTACAGCGATACTGGAGTTGGTATATATAGTTTGCTGTCGATATTGTGGACACAGCCACCCTCTTTGGGGTTATTGTTGTGTGTATTCCCATGCTTAGTCTGCTGTAATACTGTGCAGTTTATGTTAACAGGTTAAGTAGTCATCACTCACACTATGTGCAGCTCTACACCACCCCACACCCTCCAAAGTGTAGGGCTGTGCCACCCACACCAGCACACCTATGTTTACCAATGTGGGGATTGCACTACATTGGGGAAGGGGACATATACCCTGCCAGTACCATCATCAATGACATTAAAGTAGCAGACTGATTATTTACTGATGTGATGTTTTGCCTATTATGTCTTGGTGGAATTACATAGGTTAAAATGGGTTTATTGCAAAATTAAGTAGATCCATGTGTACATTATTTTTTTTGTATTGCATCAACACCAAAGTCTGTGTGTGTGTGTGTGTGTGTGTGTGTGTGTGTGTGTGTGTGTGTGTTATACACAAACATGTGGTGTGTGCCACATTGTCCACTGTAGAAGGGCTGCTGACTGTAGCCACCAAATATTCATCTGTATACACCCCTCAGATCTATCAGCCATGTGGCACATGCAGTAACTCTTATTACAGACCTGTTACTTGTGTTCCACTGTACCCAGGATAAAACACAGTCAATGTGTCACCACAGTGCCATACCCCTTGTAGGAAACAACAGCAGACCAACATCCTGCTGACACATAGACACTTACAACACAAACTGAATACATCATGGAGACCACTATCAGTCAGTGTTAATAACAGCTATAATGCATTATGGCTGGACAGCTACACATCCTGACATGTAAGCATTAAACTTTCCTGCTGAAAACATGTTACACAGCATTACATTGCTACACCTTAGTACATTCACCCTGTGCATCAGAACCATATTAGTTTGTCCCTGCATCAATGGTATGGATGACAGGGATGTGGCACAGGTATCACAGGGTTTGTTGTGGGTTTGCCAGAGACTTATGCTGAGCCATTTGGTTGACATCATGTGTGTGCTAGGGGGTTTCGTTATTACTTGGGCTGTGCAGATGTGGTGTGTGTATGTATGGAGGTGCCTTAGCTATGTTGGTGATGTGTGTGCGTATGTATGTATGCACACAGTTCAGCCATGTGGCTGCCCTATACAGGGGTTTGTTGGACAGCTGTAGACTGTACATGGCAGGGTGTGTAGTTCACTGTCTCCAGCCATGGACACAAGAACTGTGCCTGCCAGTGGTTCCACAGGCACTACCAGGTACAAAGCCAGATATGGTACTCTCCCCTGATGATGACAAATGTCTGCTGGATCCGGGGCCCTTTTGGGACCAGCCAGGACTACATGCACATGGCCTGCAGTGTTGTGATGTGGACAGCACCCCCCCTTACAGTGCTGGTGCTGGTACTGCCACTATGGGAGCGGTTCTGACTTGTTGCATGTCCATGGAGACCTCCACCTGTTGGTGTTGCTGACCTATGTCCACGTGGCTGTTGCTCTACTCCCATAATATGCTCTAACACAGACATTGCATGGTTGAGGAGTCCCACCATCTCACCCAACCGTCTATCCAGAACCATTGCAGAATAATGGTGGGCACCTGCGAGAATGAGTAGCCCTCTGGTCCCTCAGACCCTGTCTGGTATAATGTTCCATACATGCCTGTGCCTCCATGATGGCCCAAAACATGCATCTGGTGACACCTGCTGTGGTACTTTTGCCAGGGGCATGATGTCCAGCAGCCCTTTTATGAGCACCCCTGTACATCTGCCTGTGTGGTACCTCGCCAGTCATCTGGCTATGGCTGCTGTGTACAGACACACTTGCCATAGTCACCACACTGTCTCTTCCCATGCCACCACCCGTCAACTGTCCCTCATCTATGGCCACTGGTGATGGGGCATGTACAGGACAATGTGACTGTGTGCAGGGATGGGGTGGATAACAGTGGGATGTCAACCGATTACACAGCTTCAGCGCCTGAGAACCCAGCCTGTGCCTCACCATACCTATCATCATTGTCAGTGTCTGTATGGACACTAACATCAGTTTGCCTGCATGAGGGACCCTGACCCACCTCGCCACCTGTGAGGGAAAAACAGAAAATGTACTTTAAGACCTGTACATCATTGCTTACATCTACACACATGTGCACACACACACACACACACACACACACACACACACACACACACACACACACACACACACACACACACTTACAGGTGAGGTGGCTCAAAGATATTACACACACCACTCATTACTCAACTGTCAACATGCATGACATATGGCATGCAACAGGATGCACTGCAGCTATACTCAGTCCCTGTTACCAACATTATACATCTCTGTGAGGCATGAGTTGTGTTAGTAGGTGATGCCCCTTCCCCTAGAACACACTGCATCCATGTACAGTATTGCTGTGCACCTGTTCTGCACCCTGACATGTACTGAGCACCATACATCACAAGTGTACACACCATTGCTGAATGTGTATATGTGTGGTAGTTATGTTTTCTGTTGCTCACAGCCCCTAAGTGTTTGTCTGACACATACCTGGGTTGATATGATGACAGATGTCAATAGTGAATGCCTGACGTCTGATCTGCAGATTTCATCATCAGCAGTCCATGTATGAGCAATAACATCCAATTACACTGACAACCTCCAAAGCTTACTGTGGCTATGAGGAGAGTACACACCTTTATTGATATGCCACTCTCTTTCCTGATATGCCATGGGGCCACAATACTGCATATGCTAACATTACACACACCTGATATGTGACTTATGACCTGTGCAATCAAATGCAGTATCAAACAAATGTGTTAGTTGTGCAGATGTTGATTGGGATGCATACAATATGTGGGTTGCATAAGTGTGCACACCCATAACATGATGGTTTGTTGCAGCACCTGTTAAGTAAACTACAGCAGTAACTATTCCTGGAAGGTGTATGCTAGCATGACCCATCTTCATTTGCCATTATTCGGTCACCGCCCTACAAATGTCTCCCAACTCTACCAGATTGCAAGGTCAGCTCATGTGCACAGCCCTTGGAGGTCACACAGTGCTTTCACTATTGCTGTGGAATCAGGGTTATGTCTGGTGCAATGCATGACCTGACTGTGTTCAGATACAGCCATTATTAGTGAGCTTTGGATGTATGCTTCAGTTCACTGTTGTGTTTTAGGATGACACGCCTCCTCATCCTCAGCCTTTTTGAAGATGCTTGACAACTATGGGCCACACATGACATTTTGCAGTGTCCCAAATTCAGAACACCATATCTACTGGCCTAGTTCCTGGTAATGAACAGCAAACCTAAAGGTGTACACTGGCACCAGCAAGATACAGATGGGAATGGTGGGCCTGAGGTAGAGTGAGGTGTTGTTTGTGCAGCACATGTATTTTTCTTAATACTGTCTGTAGGTTTCAGCCTTGGTCTCAGTACACCATTACACATTGCAACACATGCCTTTGGGAGACTTGATGTTATGCATATGCTACCTGTAGAAAGCCCTGGATGATGTCTCCTGTGGAACAACTCTTCCATTTGATTACCCTAGCTCATAGGCCACATTTATGCAGAATCCAGGTAATTGTTGACACAGGTACTGCACAGGCAGTACTTGCTAGACATTCCTGCAAGTCCCTCAGTGTTGCTGCATGTGTCTGGGCAGCCTCCATGACCAGTTTGCAATGTGTTGTCATCTGTCTTGGATGGGCATCTGTTTATTTTCCACATTAATGGTATCCCATTCATTGTCACATACATGCTTGTCTGCACTGTTTGCCATGGTATATACAATGGCGAGGTAGGGCTACGTCTCCCACTCCTGAGTGCTACATTTTGGATATGGGATCCATTCCATGGTTTGTAAGATGTGTGCAAGCCACGGCTGCCTCTGTTGCAGGTGAGTGGGCAAATGTCATGGACATACTTTTTGGACATTACTTGGTGTGACATTGAGGAGCCGTACTTGATGGAAGGTGCATACTCAAGATGAGTGAATGCTGCAGTACCTCAAAAGCTGCTTCCACAATATGTTATTTGGAGTGTGTGCATACAAATGCTTCCATTGTGTGTTAAGGTATGTATTCCCCATATTTGTTGTCCTAACATAGGATTCCATCTTACACATTCATTGGTCATGTTAGGATCATGTTAGGATCACATTACAGGTTGTAAAAGTTGTGGAATGTGGTATTGTGATATGCTGTTGTGTAGCTCTGTAACAGTTGCCATTGTAATACTGGTATATGCACTGTTGTAGCCACTGTATAAGGGTAATGTTTCAGACATGTCCCTACTGTAGGCCATTTTTCTCACCATTATGTTTATCTCTGTCCACACATCTTGCACTGACAGGTTGTTAGTTATAATGCAGGACTCTTGCATACCCCTCAGATATGCCACCATGGTGACCACTGTGATGCAGTGCAGTTAACAGCAACAATAAGTGAACATGTACTTCATGCATTATGGGTAGGTGTGTTAAATGTGTGCATGGCAAATGCCATGGCTATAACATGGCCGGTGTATTGGCAAACCTGAACAAAAGACCTCCATACTCACCAGCTATAGCCTGCTGCCCCAGAGATATATCAGAGGGACCTACGTAGTTGTGTGAGAGATGTGATGTCAATAGCCTCACCTGTGGCACTGGTACAGTGTGGGGGCAGCATTTCAGTACATCAACAGTACAAACCCACAATACTACAGATTATGCACATCTGTTCATTACTACACTGGTGCGACAGACGATGTTATTTGACATATACATGAAGATACTTCACAGATGAAGATGGATAAGCAACAGTGACCTACTAATGTGCCCTGGGGCCTTACCTGCACACTCCTCGTCCATTGTGTGGGTAGCACCCACCTCCACAATGCTATCATCAGGTTTTTGACTTGGCTGGTGGGCAGGTGCCCCAAGGCTGGTGAAGAGCTCCTCAACATGTATCAGTGGAGACTGGATAGCATGACCCCTACCTGTAGCTAGCTGGTCCCTCCTAACTGCAGCAGCACGCTGACGGTGTTGCAGATGAGGTCAGTGCAACTATGTCGCACCTGCTCATAACTGCAGTTATACAGGCCAACATCATTTACCCTGTGGATGAGCTCATTCCACAGGGCAGTCCTCTCCTGCAAATCATGGGCCATACTCCCAAAGAGGATTCCACGGTGATGCACCATGAAGTTGATGAGGATGTTATTCTCCTGTGGCATGAATGCAGGCAGTCGCTTTCTTGACATGGTACTTGCAGGACATAAACAGGAAAAAAAATCTGAGGACCTCATGCTGCCAGGATATAATAGTTGTTAACTGACATCTCTCTCTCCCTCCACCATATCTGCAAAAATAATCTGAACACACACATCAATGGGCATGTTTACACCAAACCTACTATTGGGACATATATCCTATTGTGCAACAAATATTGAAATGTGTTTCTATTCATGTTCCATATTAAAACACTATCATTGGTGGCCTGTTGCTAACATGGTAACCTGCATGCCATTGTAATGGCCACTGTGGTTCCATATATGCATGTGTTCTGTTTGTTATGCAACTGTTCCAAATCTGGTGTTTTGGGTTACTGGGAATATGTATGCATGCTGTTATAACTAATCCTGGATTATGTTGACTATTACAACCCACCATACTTCTCAATCTGGAAACATCAAAAATCTGGACAAGGCCCATGAAAAATAGGTACAAATCTGTATGCTGATTAACATCAAATTTGCATACATAATTATGTAACCCCACCCACTCCAAAGGAATTGTGGGATACCAACTTTCAAATGCAAACTGAAGAACAGACAACCAAAATATGGCACCAGAGTCCCCCTGCAGCAATTCCAATGTCCCATTACCTCGCTATTTTGCCCCATTTATCGTAAACACTAATGTGTGCATACTGCTTTACTTCTACAATGATTATTAGGATTTTATTTTTACATTTTACAGCCCAATGCACAAACACCAATAGACATCTGCTAAACAAAGCAACCCTATCTCACAATGAAAATAGACTTGGCATTAAAACTTTTCTGCCCTTGAAACCTCACATTCATTGAAACAGCATTGAAAGGGTGGTTTGGTCACATATGCAGGAAAGATGAAGATATTTTGGTAAGGCAGATTTGGGAGAGACAGGATGAATGTAAGTGGAGACAAGGACATCCAGCAAAGATATGGATAGATCACATGACAGATGGTCAGCACCATCAGCATGACTGCAGAAAAAGGTGGGAGAGAGTCTCTAAATCAAGAGTGATGGAAACAGTTGACACACCACCCTAGTCCCCATGTAAAAATAGCCAGAACATTTATGAAGACCACATTAGAAAACTCCCTTAAGGGATGCCTTCTTATAAATATAATCACTAGGAATTACTAAACAAGAAATAGAATGTGGAATTTAATTTACTATGCAGTTTACACTGCAATATTCTAACAGTATTGGCCAATCTTTACTGAATGACAGATGTCTTCACATTAAATGTCATTTTTGATTTTTTTCCAAAATACTTTAGGAACAACTACTCTGTTTAAATAATTTTTTCATTCTGTTCTTAATGTTGAAATAATAAATACAGTATGCAAAGATATAGTGTCTTAATGTCTTTCCAGTGTTAGAAACCATATCTGATGGCATTTTGGTAATTTTAGATAAAGTAGAACTTATGACATGTATATTGTAAGGTAGGGGTTAGGTTTCTGGGCTCTAAAATAAAACAAAAGAAAAGTTCACAATGTATAAAGCCAGGCTCATAGCTGCTCTGCTAAAGATTGGTATACAAAGTAAAGGCAGAATTAAAATAGGTACAAATCTGTATGCTGATTAACATCAAATTTGCATACATAATTATGTAACCCCACCCACTCCAATGGAATTGTGGGATACCAACTTTCAAATGCAAACTGAAAAACAGACAACCAAAATATGGCACCAGAGTCCCCCTGCAGCAATTCCAGTGTCCCATTACCTCGCTATTTTGCCCCATTTATCATAACCACTAATGTGTGCATACTGCTTTACTTCTACAATGATTATTAGGATTTTATTTTTACATTTTACAGCCCAATGCACAAACACCAATAGACATCTGCTAAACAAAGCAACCCTATCTCACAATGAAAATAGACTTGGCATTAAAACTTTTCTGCCCTTGAAACCTCACATTCATTGAAACAGCATTGAAAGGGTGGTTTGGTCACATATGCAGGAAAGATGAAGATATTTTGGTAAGGCAGATTTGGGAGAGACAGGATGAATGTAAGTGGAGACAAGGACATCCAGCAAAGATATGGATAGATCACATGACAGATGGTCAGCACCATCAGCATGACTGCAGAAAAAGGTGGGAGAGAGTCTCTGAATCAAGAGTGATGGAAACAGTTGACACACCACCCTAGTCCCCATGTAAAAATAGCCAGAACATTTATGAAGACCACATTAGAAAACTCCCTTAAGGGATGCCTTCTTATAAATATAATCACTAGGAATTACTAAACAAGAAATAGAATGTGGAATTTAATTTACTATGCAGTTTACACTGCAATATTCTAACAGTATTGGCCAATCTTTACTGAATGACAGATGTCTTCACATTAAATGTCATTTTTGATTTTTTTCCAAAATACTTTAGGAACAACTACTCTGTTTAAATAATTTTTTCATTCTGTTCTTAATGTTGAAATAATAAATACAGTATGCAAAGATATAGTGTCTTAATGTCTTTCCAGTGTTAGAAACCATATCTGATGGCATTTTGGTAATTTTAGATAAAGTAGAACTTATGACATGTATATTGTAAGGTAGGGGTTAGGTTTCTGGGCTCTAAAATAAAACAAAAGAAAAGTTCACAATGTATAAAGCCAGGCTCATAGCTGCTCTGCTAAAGATTGGTATACAAAGTAAAGGCAGAATTAAATCACTTGCCTAAAGCTACACGGTAACACAGGGGACAGGGAGGGACTACAACACAGAGTGTTTATGCCTTATTTTACAAGTGAGCTATTCCATAAACACAAACTGATCAGTAAAAACAAAATGAAAACTCCAGCAAAGCTAGAACTTCCACTGAGTGACCTCCCAAACCTCTTGTATCAGAGGCACATGGGATATATGCAAATGACTCTTATGAACATCAGGTGTTCCAGCTAATTGGCGATTCTGAATGCCCATGACTAGTTTTGTCATTTTAATGGACAATTTCAGGCCAATAAAGCCAACCCCCACTAGCTGTAGATATGCATATTTCGGCCTTGTTATGACCTTGTCAGCACAGCACAAGCAGAGTGTTTGACTAAGCATAAGAAACATAGGGCTGTTCTACCCAGCTGATGTCCATTATCATTAGGATCGCTGCAAAAATATCCCAAACAACAAGCTCAAACAATAAGTGAGAAGGTCACTGAAAAACCAATCAGTAAAAACAAAATAAAAACTCCAGCAAAGCTAGAACTTCCACTGAGTGACCTCCCAAACCTCTTGTATCAGAGGCACATGGGATATATGCAAATGACCCTTATGAACATTAGGTGTTCCAACTAACTGGAGATTCCAAATGCCTATGAGTTGTTTCGTCATTTTAATGGACAATTTCAGGCCAATAAACCCAAACCCCACTAGCTGTGGATATGCATATTTTGGCTTTGTTATGACCTCATCAGCACAGCATAAGCAGAGTGTTTCACTAAGTATAACAAACAACAGGGCTGTTATACCCAGCTGATGCCCGTTATCATTAGGGTTACTGCAAAAATATACCAAACAATAAACTAAAACAATAAGTGAGAAGGTCACTGAAAAATGAATCAATAAAACCAAAATGAAAACTCCAGCAAAGCTAGAACTTCCACTGAGTGACCTCCCAAACCCCTTGTATCAGAGACACATGGTATATATGCAAATGACCCTTATGAACTGGAACACCTGATGTTCATAAGGGTCATTTGAATATATTCCATGTGCCTCTGATACAAGAGGTTTAGGAGGTCACTCAGTGGAAGTTCTAGCTTTGCTGGAGTTTTCATTTTGTTTTTATAAACAGAAACTGAGAAATGAATAAGAAATGTAACATACAGAGGTACAGGAAAATAAATAAATAATAAAAGAACCAGAGATGGCTACATTATTGTATGTAGAGGATCTAAATCTTGTTCAACAGAGAAGAAAAACATAAATTACCAGACAAATATTTTAACTTGGAATGGTATACCTCTTTGACAATGCTGAAGTAGCATTGACAGGCTTTGGAAAGATTGCCAGAGCAAACTTAAAAAAAAAATGACAAAACACATCAAGATACACACTTCAGTCTTAGCAGTGTATAACCCAGGGAAATTAAATCTTAAAATATGAGACAGGGTGGTAGAGACTTGTATAGACAGAATGTGATCTCTGAATACCATTCTGTCAATAGTCATTGTAAAGCATTCACTCAAACTGACAACAGCCATAGGGCAACAATAGCACTACACAGACCACTGATATATTTATTACCAATGAAAAGTTTATGAGAACCATTTCCACATATGTGTAACTCTCTTGGTAAAAAAAAAAAGAATTACTAACCGAATAATATGAAATATACAGGAATACAAGTACAGAGGGAGTAGACATCGACCAGTGAAACATTATCGATTTGTTATTAAACTCCAAAGACAGATTAAGTATCTAAAAAAAAACACAAAGGTCTGCAAGTTGTGATTTTCTGCTATGCTTTACAAATATTTTAAATCATTAGTTGTCAAAGAAGAATATGATACAGACAGTTATACAAGTACTGAATAAGCAATGGGCTCGTGAAATGTTATTAATTCACTGTTAATGGTAAAGCAAATGAAATATCCATCGGATGGGTTACAGACCAACTAAGTCATCCATTTACCCTGCTTTCTGTAGCTCCTTCAGGTAAAGAAGCGCATTGCAAATCCTCTAGCAAATAATGATGCAGAAAGAATACAGTAGCAGATTATCCCAGCTATACAGACCAGCTTCCAATTCCAAATCAAATATTGCTGATAGCGGACTTCTAAGGTCAGATGCCCAAAGGCCAAAGCAAGAGGGTTGTTGGGCACTTGAACTAATCCACCCCTCCATATCTGTCCTGCTTGCAGGCAGCCAGATCGATTTAAAAGTGTGTGTGTCTTCTCACAGGCAGCCAGAATCCAAAATGCAGTCGTTACTTTCGTTTCCTTCCCGCTCGCATGCATTCAAAATAATACTGCCAGCAGGGAATGTGTGTACTCACGATATACTTGAGAGCTGAGTTCCAACAGGCTGACAGTGCTGACATCGCGCACACGCGATGATGTCAGCAAAATGCAGAATAATTTAAAATTAAAAAAACAAATGCTAGGAAAATTGGAAATGAAGGGGTACCATTCAGGAATCGTGGCACCCTATTTTTTGACCCTAAAAGTTGGTATAATACAAGTTATTTAGGATGGTTGGGAGGTATGCAACCCACATATGTTCTAAAACTGTAACAGAATAGCACTTTTGGGAAGACTGTTCCCAGCAGAACCACCTCTCCACCTCATCTGGCATTGGCACCAGACCACAGCACGTCTGGGACCCTACCCAGATCTCGTCATTTGCTGGTCCCGCACTACTTTCAGGTGGAACCACCTCAGGCAATGGGGCCTGTCCCCCCCTAGCAGCACGCATAGACAGGATCCTGTAACCTGAAGTCAGGTCCAGGGTCTGATGCATAGGGAGCTCTGCAGAGAATTGTGGGATCTGCTACACCACCTTGAGGCCCTCGTAACACATGCAGAGGTTCAGCCTGCCCCTCCTGCTCAGCCCCCAGCACAGCCACCTTCAGAGACATGAAGGTGCAGTGGTGACTGCCCATGGGTGGGGACCTCAGTCCCACTGTTTCCATTTGGGGCTCATGGGCTTCCAATTTCCAAACACCCTCCTTGTCCAAAGTGTTTACCCACCACATTTGTCATATATCACCCCTGTATACTGTCTTGTCTGTCTTCCAAACCAACCTACCTCCCCATATATACCTACTATCCTTCCCTAACATTACACTCTCACCTTAACACAAAAAGGGCAAACTGTTCCCAACACAAATGTCACACCATACATAACTGTCCATTTTTGCACCCACTTACAACTGCTTATGGGTGCCTTAATCACTCTGTATCCAACAGCCCTTTTTCTGGCCAGCAAATACATTGTCAGCCCTTGCAAGTTTGTAACCCAGGACCCTGCACACCATAGCCACATCAATTTACCAGTATGCCATCTGAACTGCAGATATGTGTGTGATGTGTTCTCAAACATATCATGCAGCTAAGTCATTCAACAATAGGGGAAATGCATGTGGTGCAGCGGTAGCACTGTCACCTCACAGCAAGAGGTTCTCCGGTTCGATTCTCAGCTGGGGAGCCTTCTGTGTGGAGTCTGCATGTCCTCCCTGCGTTCATGTGGGTTTCCTCTGGGTGCTCCAGTTTCCTCCCACTTTACAATGACATGCATCTAAAGCCTTTCTCCCTGGGCATCCTCTGAAAATTGGCTTCACTCCAAGTCAGACTTCCCCGGTTAACAAATGTTAAAAAAAAAAAAAAAAAAAAAAAAAAAATATATATATATATATATATATATATATATATATATATATATGCATGTATGTATATATAAATACACACACACACACACACACACACACATATATATATATATATATATATATATATATATATATGCGTGTGTGTGTGTTTGTGTGTGTATGTTGGTATATATGTAGACATACACATCTGTATGTTTATATATATATGTGTGTGTGTGTGTGTGTGTGTATGTATATATATATATATATATATATATATATATATATATATATATATATCTGTCTCTGTATATTTGTAGACATACATGTACCTTCAGACATCAGGTCCACACTCTGAACCTCCGTCCTCAACTGCTGCACTGTTCTGCCTTGCTACAAAACAGAGCATCACATCTGGACACAGCCAAACATTAGGGGGGATATATAGGGACAGATCATAGACAAGCCTATTACAAACCTGCGACATTTGTGGATGATACATTTCACATTAGTATGACTGTTCTGAATGTGGTGGGGTCTGACATTCGTGTCTATCATGACTTCATCACTTCCACCTTCAGCTATTTGCCAGACTAATATACATGTTTGGAGGAGCAGAAGAAACACTATGAGGACTTACATCTTGTCATTCTGTGCAGATATGCACAGTTGACAGGTATGGCCCACAGGGCCAGATGCTATGTCCATAGCAGATGTTTAGCAGGACATCATTACAGCAAGTCCTGATAGCACATATCAAGCTTTCGAAATCATCTGTCCCATTATTACAGAGCAAGTATTACATTGAGTTACATGCTGACATGTTTCACATACCTGTTTTATTAGTATGCGCTTTTCTGTGTTGCACTTCAGGATGTCTCCCTTGTTTGTTTGTTTTTTCTGTTTAGTATTATTTTTGTTTTTTACTATTATTTCTGTTTTTGCTGTTTTTTTTTCTCTTTCTTTCTCCACTACAGGGATCGAGCTGGTTTGAATAGGTTGCAGCATGGCTTTTGTAGATGATGCTCATGCTCAGATGATGGCCTCTGCACCAATTGGTGTTCCCCACTTGGTAATTGCATGCAGCCAGCTGTGTAGTACTTCCAGTAGCCAATGTCATAGCAGCCCACTATTATAAATGACTACATCATGTGGGTGTTGTCCCATTACCTTTTCTGTATGGAAGACATCCTTCCTGTGTGTGGGTAGCAGTGTTACAGACAGCATGTAGTAATACCTCTTACAACAGGACTTGCAGACACAGGCCAAATACATGTTTGTATAAGGTTCCAGACTTACGGACAGTGTGAGTATTGCTGTTATATGCATTGAATACTGCTGGTTTTACAGGGTTTGTGTGTACATGCTAGTTTTGCATGGAATGCAGTCTGTCTACATAGCTCTGAACTGTGGGCCTATCCACATGGTGACCAGATGATTGGCTGTTATGTTTTGTCTGTGCACCACACAGGTCTTGTGTCTGACATATCAGTGACATCATCTCCTTTGATTGCTATCAGTACATGGCAACATCCATTTGTGTTTCTGATTTCATATTCCTGAGTAAGGGTATGTTGGAACCAATCCTGTAACATCAGCAACTTTCACAGTGTATAAAAGCAATATTGCAAATATGGCCCTGTGTTCTAGCCTCTGTCCTATCAGGCTTTGCCCAGCTGTCATGCAGTAAGATGTTGTTAGGTAATGGCCTATCATTATTTAGTGCTGGCATTCCTGCTATCATTCCAGTGATGTGAACTCCCACACAAATTGTGGGGTAGGGTCCATATATATGAGGGCAACAGCTGGACAAAGCGTGTGTGACCTTGTACAGTCCAGAGGTCAGTGTATGGAAAACACTGTTATATTCCCTTGTAAGACATTTTATGGGAGAGGGGTATTAAATGCTTTAACCTAGGCTGTTACAACATGTGAGGGATATCAGTGTTAAGAAACATTAAAGTATATGGCTGTACATTTTCATACATTTCACCATGGGAACAGTGGTGGGCTACAGCTTACTGTCTTATACACAGTTCTGTTTGTCAGTGTGATAGTGACATTTTAAGTTAAGCGTTGTTATACAGATACAGATACATTTACATTGTGACAACTAATACTTTTCCCCCTAGTGGATGAGTACAGAGTGTAATTGGTGGCTGCTGAACTACATCTGTAATTTAGTGTTGATTGGTTCTTACCTTCAAGGCAAGTGCTTTTTTATTGTTGTACTGCTTGAAGGCCTTAGCCTGGACAGCAAAGTATGTTTTTCACATTACTGTATCAAATGTTTTGTTTGAGAGTTGCATTAATCAGTTATTATGTATTCCAAACACCTAACTGCTATAAGAAATGGCATAAACAATTGAAATAGTACACAAATAAACATTTCTATGTATGCAAACTTGTGTGTGGTGTCGTCCTTTGCATTGTGTGTGGGTATATGTTTCAGGCAATAATTCGCATTTGTAGGAAAGAATCCAACACTGGCCATTTTAAAAGGTGGCAAATGTAGGAATAATGGCTGTTTGATATGCTGTGCACCCTCTATATATACTCTTCTTATACATATATTTAAGTAGTAATATCTTTATATGTGTGTGTATATATATATATATATATATATGGTTCTACCTGACTTCGTCGACAGCGCAGAAGACCGACAACGGAATCCGGAGCTCCAGAAGATCGACATCGAAGAAGACCGACGCGAATCGCGAGTGGCAGAACATCGACAATGCAGAAGACCGACACGACGGATGACAACACCAACGCCGAGGATGCCGACATGGGGAAAGGCTGTGTGAGTATGCGGTAGTGACGGACGTTAGGGTGCGAGGCAGGTAAGTGTGGAGATTGACGGTCTGTGGGGATAGGGGTGGGTTAAGTGAGTTAGGGTTAGGGAGCGATAGGGGTGGGTTAAGTGAGTTAGGTATAGGGAGCGATAGGGGTGGGTTAAGTGAGTTAGGGTTAGGGAGCGATAGGGTGGGTTAAGTGAGTTAGGGTTAGGGCGGGTTAAGTGAGTTAGGGTTAGGGAGCGGGTAGGTAAGTGTGCGATAGTGACGGACCTTAGGGTTAGGTAAGGTTTAGTGGGCTTGTAAGGATTTTGGTGTGCTTGTGTTGTGTGTGTGGTTTGTGGAATGGGGATGTGTTTTGTTTTAATTGTTATTGTGGTGTGTGCAGTGTATGGGGTTTCGTGTTTGTGTACCGGTTATTTCGTTGTCGGTTATGTGTGGTTTCGTGTTTATGGACTGTCGAATATGTGGTGTCGGTGATGTGGTTGTCGGTGTTGTGTGGTTTCGACTATGTCAGGTAGAACCATATATATATATATATATATATATATATATATATATATATATATGTATATATATATGTGTGTGTGTGTGTTTGTGTGTGTGTGCGTGTGCATGTATCACTGGAATGCTTAGTGCTTCGACATTGTACATTCCCTATCGTAGACTGACTGTTTTGCATGATATGTTATAGATATCATCCTGACATCTTACAGCTGAGATGGCTTACTGTTAATTTGTTGTGGGTGTGTTGTGCAGGATCCTGGGTTCAGGTATTGCAAGTGCTTGCTATTGTGCTGCAAGGCGTATCCGTTCAGCTGTGGAGAAAGGGAAAATGGCAATAATTACAAGAGATCCCTAATTTGGGCCCCTTCACCCTCATTAACAGTGTGTTTGGTCAGATGTTTTGCAGTGAGAGCTTCAGAGTGTGGATCCAATGTGCAAATGCAATACACATTTATATATATATAAGTCTACATATATATATATATATATATATATATATATATATATATATATATGTGTGTGTGTATACATATATATGTATGTGTGTGCGTGTATATATATATATATATATATGTGTGTGTGTGTGTGTGTGTGTGTGTGTGTGTGTGTGTATATATATATATATATATATATATATATATATATATATATATATATATATATACACATACATACATACATGTACATATATAAATACATTTTCCCTACTGTTGAATGACTGTGCTGCATGATATGTTTGAGAAAACATCATATTTATGTACAGCTCAAATGGTGTAGTGGTAAATCACTGTGACTATGGTGTGCAGGGTCCTGTGTTCGAGACTTGCAAGGGCTGATTATTTTGTTGCTGGGCAGAACAAGGGCTGTTGGATACAGAGTGACTAAGGCACTTTTAAACAGTTTAAGCGGGTTTGTGCAGCAGTAAGCAATGCTAGCTTCCATTTAAATATGCTTACCGACAGTTAGCCTTAAAAGTGCTTAATCTGTGTAGGCATTTTTAGCATCACGAAAACAGGCTTAATCTTGTTTACTACTGCTTAAAACTGCTTGCTACCACTTACCCCCTTGCTAATTTCTTTAAAAGAAAAGAAAAGGGGGTGATAGGAAAGTGGTGAAAAAGGGGGCATGCATAGGGAAAGACAATAGGAAAAGTAGCTAGGGATGTGCAGGACAGGTGTAGGGAAGGTCCACAGCTGTCCATTAATTCTACAGCAATAGCTGTGCATATATACTGAATTTGGAGGTAGATTTGGATACTCAAACCCCTGAGAGAGGGGTGAGGACAACAATAATATGTTGTGAAGCCAATTAGACCCAGATTACATGTGTCCAATAGACACATGTGTGAAATGGACAGCTATATATGGGGAGAGATTTTTTTCTTTTGAACAGATTGCCCTTTTTTTAAGGTGAGAGTGGGATGCTGGAGAATGATAGTAGGTATATTTGGGGAGGTAGGTTGGGTAGGAAGACAGACAAGATAGCATACAAGGATGGTATATGACACATGTGGGGGGTAAACACCTTAGACGGGGAGAGGTGTTTGGAAATCAGAAGCCCATGAGCCCCCAAATGGAAACAGTGGGACTGAGGTCCCCACCTATGGGAATTCACCATTGCACCTTCACGGCCCCGAAGGTGGCTGTGTTGGGGGCTGGGTAGGAGGGGCAGGCTAACCCTCTAAATGTACCACATGGCCCTCAAGCTGGCATAGGAGATCTCCAAACCCCCTTCAGAGCTCGCTATGCACCAATCCCCGGACCTGACTACGGGTGATAGTTTCCTGTCTGCATCCGCTCCCAGGGGTGAGCGAGCCCCATCCCCTGAGGCATTTCCACCTGAAGGTGGTGCAGGACCAGTGGACGAGGAGGTCTTGGGGTGGGTCCCAGACATACTGGAGCCCTGTGTCACAGCCAGATGAGGTGGGGGTGGTGTGTCCACTGGGACCGGCCTTCCCAACCGTGCTATGGTGTTGCAGTTTTAAAACATATGTGGGTTAGTAATAGTCAACACAATCCAGGATTATTTATAACAGCATGCATAGATACTCCCATTAACCCAAAACACCAGATTTGGAACAGCTGCATAGCAAACAGAGCACATGTATATATGGAACCACAGTGGCCATTACAATAGCATGCAGGTTACATTGATAGCAACAGGTCACCAATGATAGTATTTCAACATGGAACATTAATAGCAACACATTTCAATAGTTATTGAACAATAGGACATATTTCCCAACAGTAGGTTTGGTGTAAACATACTCATTGATTTATGTATTTAGATTATTGTTGCAGATATGGTGGTGGGGGGAGAGAGATGTCAGTTAACAACTTATATATCCTTGTAGTTCTCACAACTTTAATGATCATTGCTCTAATCATTTAATCATCATCTAAGGTACAGGTATTATTACACTACCCTATGGCCTTGGTTTGGCTAGTGGCATGTTTGTAAACAAGTGTGTATTTCAACTGGCTTATAGCTAAATTCTACATCTCTTACCTGGTATACCTGTGGGGGGAATATTTGTTAACACCTCCTGACTGTCTCTACACATATTCCCACATTCCGAGTTAATATTATGCACATACCTCTCAATCTCTTATTGCACACATTCTGGTCAAAGCTTGACAACATGGGGGTCGCAATGGGACATATTTTGAATATTGCTGTCGTAAACTTGGAGGGCTGATAGAGTGACAGGATTTGTTTTCATATACATTTTCTGAAGATTTTGAGGTCTGAAAATCAAATGTATGTCATTATTTGCTGACTACAAATCTGAGATTATCCAACTGATTTGTCACAGGGACAGGGGAACAAGCAGAAAATATGAGCCAATTATCTGGATATTCTGAAAGGATGTGTACAGTTGAGAGGTATGCTTATGCATACAGCTTACTACCACTCCCGTTATCCAAACCATGGCTGTGTCTAATAAAAATACCACAATTTAAGTGTCAGCAGAGTGTGCTGTTTGAATATTGCTGTCTATCTCTTCAGTGTTTTCTGTTTAAGTCTCTCATGGTTGTACAATATGACCTTGTAATTACAGCAGTCTCATACAGACAGTCCTAGACATATTTTTATGTAGCTCAGTGTGAGAAACAGTGGTTGACACAACAGTACTATTCTGATATCAGATTTTCTGAATGCTACATGTCAGCCATACAATACCAGAATAAACACCACCTGTCCAGGATTCAATGTTTATTGGCAGGCACAGTTTTCTTATCTGACAGACCTGTGGAGGGAATGTTTGTTAACACAATCTGACTGTTTCTACACATATTCCCAGATTCTGAGTTAATGTTATGCACATACCTCTCAATCTGTTATTGTGCACACTCTGGTCATAGCTTGACTACATGGGGGTAGAAATGGGACATATTTTGAATACTGCTCTCATAAACTTTTGGTGATTTGCTAGAGTGACAGGTTTGTTTTCATATACATTTTCTGAAGGTTTTGAGGTCTGAAATTCAGATGTATGTCATTATTTGCTGCCGAAAATTCTGAGATCATCCCACTGATTTGCCAAGGGGACAGGGTAACAGGAAGAAAATATGAGCCAATTATCTGGACAGTCTGAACAAATCTGTACAGTTGAAAGGTATGATTATGCATACAGCTTACTACCACTCCCAGGATTTGAACCATGGCTGTGTCTGCTAAAAATACAACAATTTAAGTAACAGTAGAGTGTGCTATTTGGATATTGCTATCTATGTCTTCAATGTTTTCTGTCTAAGTCTCTCTCGGTTGTCCAATCTGACTTTGTAATTACAAAAGTCTTATACAGACATTCCTAGACATTTTTATTATGTAGCACAGTGTGGGTAACAGTGGTTAATATAGCATTACTATTCAGAGAATGCAACACTAAAAATGCCATACGATACCAGAGTAAACACAACCAGTCCAGGATTGAGAGCTTTATTGCCAGGCAGTTACAGTTTTATTTAAATATGACCTATAGGGGACTATTACTGTCATATTGTTTGGTTTATTCAGAAAAACCCATACACAAAACAGTTTTTATACTGACAGCTGACATTCTACTACTTTTATATTTATTTGGTATGACTACTACAAGCAGGATTGTTACTCACAGCTTCATAATGCAGCCTTTACAGCCTACTCGCATGGGATTCCTGATTCACAACCCACTCAGCTGCAGCTGTAAGGGAAATTGAGAACAATTTAGCCATACCTATACATCATATACACAGGCTGGACATTATTAAACAGTTACTGGTATGAGTACTTACACATTGCTGGGACATCACCCCTCTGCCTTGATTTTTGGATCCACTGGTCCAAGAGCTCCCTCTTCCTCTGTTTCAAGTCGGCATAGTGGTGCCTGACCTGTTCACCAGTCCAAGGGATACCAGTGGCGCTGGTGAGGTCATGGGCAAAATGGTCCCAGGCTTCCGCTTTATATTGGGAGCTTTGGTACTGGACCTGCAGCAGTCTCTCATCATGTTTTTTTACCAGGAGTCCTGCCATGACCTTGGACTCCTGGATGCCCCAGAGCTGTGCACGGAAGCACATGCCCTTTCTGACTCCAGCCATTCTGCCTACAGTGGGAAGCTGCAATCAGTTATGAGCTGTATTTCCACCTGTGGGGTTTAAATATGGCCGATTTCCCACCCTTTGCCATGATTGGATGGTTTTGAATATGCTGAGCTGAGCTAATCTACGGGCAAACCTGCTTAGCTAAGGTTGGCATTGCTTAAAGGGACAGGTTCAGCACTGCTTAAAAATGAGCAAATCCACTTAGCTGGGCTACTCATTGCCTAGCAGTCATATTTACACAATGCTTACACCTGGTAAGCAGAGCTGTGCAATGCTTAGCATTGCTTATTTTTCATTTTTATTTATTTTTATTTTATTTCTTTTACATTTGTTAACTGGGAAAGTCCAACTGGACACACATCCATTTTCAGTGGAGGCCCGGGGAGAAAAGCTCCAATAGCATGTCATAAAGAAATTACACAAGAATATCATACAGAGATATAGGTTTCATAGAAACATAAGTTGTGTTTCATTTTATAGACTATCTACTGTATGGCATTGATTCATCATTCAGTACATATTATAAATTTGTTTACTGTCCCTGACATCCCCCAATATTCTTTCATTGCATTTATTCATGTGTGACTATACTTTATGGGACACTTGTGTTTATATGGGGATTTCACAACTTTATCACACTGACACCTCACATCTGGACCTAATGCAGTACTCTGGTTAACAAATATATGTTATTTAGTAGGGAATATGTAAAAAATGTTTATGCACTGCTGTCACATTTAAAATGTGAATTGGTTACAGTGGGGATTAAGCCAGGAATGGCTGCTCACAAAGCATACACTCTAACCACTTGATGTTTCTTGCTATTTAACTTCTTATGCTGTTTAAACTGGACTAATCGTAGCTAAGCAATGGGCACACCCATGCAGCTATGCTTAAACGTTATCGCATTTATAAAAAAAAAAGTTTTGTTGTGTTATTTTAGCTATACCCTTAAGAATATATCTGCTAATGCTAAACCCTGTACTTTTATCAGCTTTCTGCTTCATAGTGGTGGGACATTTGTCCCTTTTGCCTTTGCCACTTTTGTTTTCCTGACATGTTGGGGGTGTTATGAGCATTCTCACTCATTTTAATTGCCGAAAGGCAATTCTGGAGTGCAGGGGCATGTGTATTGTGAGAGCTCTACTCTCAGAGATACCCCCTGCACTCGTACACAGCTCCATCTATGTTTACAGCACAGGCAGCGCACCTTCATGAATATGCAAGGCGCGCTGCCGTGCTATGCAGGAACAGTCCTTGCTGTGCAGGAATAACTTATTCCTGTATGGCTGCTTGCTGAATCCCAGGAAATTTCTAGTCTCAGTAGATCAACAGAAGCATAAAGCTGTGGGTTCTATTCCCACACCAGGTAGTTGGATTACTTTTCCAATACTGATACTGCAGTTCAGCATAATGGGTGTGCTACACTCCTGAGTGAACCATCCTTTGGATGAGATGCTAAACTGAGGTTCCATCTGCCTGTGTTGGTGGTAGCTCAGGTGGGTGTAAAAGATCCCATTGCACTAAAATAGTATGGAAGGCTCTCTATTGTTCTTTCCAGATTTATCCTAGTCAGTATCAATACTGTCTTGGGTCTGCTCTGAAAAAACATTGGCCTAGTGGGACTAATACAGTCAACAGTGTGAAAAAATAAAATAAAAGTGCCAAGCAATCTTACGTGTTTACTAGTTATTGTGTCAACATCGACTATGAGTTGCTAGCTCAGGTATCAAGTTGGAAGCAACATAAATATTGAAAATTAGATTATTTCCCTGCCTGCATGACCCCCCCCCCCATCCCCCTGTCGCCAGAGATAACATGGAGGAATCAATGAATGGTGCTTGGCTGCTTGGGTATGTTGACGATCATAGTTTTTTTTAGTCTAAGCTGAACTATGCTAATCTTATCAAGGTGGGTAGATAGTGTTGCCAGAAGCAAGATCATCATGTTGCCAGGACAGAACAGAAATCAAATATTGGGCATGGAAATACTGACGGTGTTTATGAAGAAAAAGAAATCAGAAACTGATCTCAAAACACTATATAAGCATTTTGGCTACTTCTGTACATCTTTTACTGATGATTTCTAGCAAGAGCAAAAAAAAAAAATAATAGCAAAAGAGTGAATAATACTTCATTGAAATATTATTGTTGACTAAATTAGTATTTTCTTCATGAAGAAGAACTGCACAAATTGTCCATATGTAATACATTTATATTACACTTTGAATAGCTCGTATAAACTTATTTGCTTATATAGCTTTCCTAACTACCTCTTAGTTTTTACTACTTGTTTTATCACGCTGCATGTATTGTTAGATTATTTTTTCATGTAATTAGGTTGCAACTATGAAAAGAGGCCCCAGTGGTTCAGTCCACTTACCTGCCAAATGAATAAACCAAATGTTCACACCTGTATTCTGCTGACTGCAGTAGAAAGCACAACTGAAAATGCAAACCATAACGTGACATTTACTGAATAAATGCCTTTTTGGAAAAGTAAATAAAAATAGAGGTAACCTTCATTATGTAGACTGCTTGATTCTCTTCAGTCATAATTTCACGTTTCTTATAGCATAATGTTGCATAAAGTAAAACATTAAGCATTATCATAAACTATCATCTCTTTTATGATATAGCTATTACAATACACATCCAGTAAAATACTTAGATTTTGAAAGAGTATGGAATCTTTTTAAAAAGTTTGTTGAATCCCTGAAAGCACATTTTAGTGAATCAAAAGTATCACTTAATTAAATCAAATAAATACAAAGTCATATGCGTATAGGTTCATACATGCGTACATACATGCATACATACATACATGCATGCATGCATACAAATATTTCAGGTACTGGCAGTAATACCATTCTAGCCTGCCAATATACCAAAATGGTTGTTCCCATAATAAGTGTCCAAAGTGTTCTTAAAAATATCTAAACTAGTGCTTGTTTTAATGTAATTTGATAGTTTGTTCCATGCATCAACTGCTCTCTCAGAGAACCAATTAGTACACTTCTCATTCCTATAGAATCTTCTACATAGGTTGTCTGATGATTCTGAACTACTTTTTGATAACCCCAAACATTCCCAGAGGTAGCTGTCTTTGAATGCCCTATATACTTGAATAAGATCTCCTCTTAGTTATCTGTAAGAGACACTGTACATGTTCAGATATTCTAGTCTTTCATAATAACTTAAATTTTCACATCCATGGATGGCCTTGGTATATTTCCACTGTACTCTTTCCAGTTTACTTGTGCTTGTTTTCTTATAGGGTTTCCATATTGTTATTCCATACTCAAGTTTGGGTCTAATGTAACTAACAAACAACGACTTCATAATTTCTGATTTCCCAGACTTTATAAGTATTTTTATACAATCTATAGTTCTATAACTATCATTGAACAAAATGGCTGATATGATTAGAAAAACTCAAAGCTGGATCTGCCCATATACCTAGGTTCTTAAATGAATCTACAGCTCCAATCAGTGTGTGCTGTATTACATATTCACCTTTCAATTTATGTCTCCAAAATCTCATATGCTTAGTTTTGATTTATTTATCAGCACATTATTCTCCTGTGCCCAAATGGTCAATTTAGTCAAGTTCTTTATCAGACATGGCCTGTCTGTAACACGTGTAATCAGTTTACCCAATTTTAAGTCATCTGCATACAGACAGTAGAAAACCTCAGATGAAAACAATAGATCTGAAAGATACAAACTAAATAAGTATGGACACAGCCCTGTGGGATACCCTGACTGTAACCAAGAATTTCACCTGTCCAGTTGCTGTATGATACTTGCCATGTCCTATTTGTAAGCCATGCAGGTATCTATCTTATTAAGAGTACAATGGTATCTAGCTGTTCTAATTTATTGATTTTTTTAAATATATGACCTTATCAAATGCAGAAGTTAAATCAATATAAATTATATCACAGCACACATGTTCATTCATAGCTGTTATTATATTGTTATAGAACATGTTACAGTTGGTAACAGATCTATTTTCAAACTATGCATGCTGATATATGGTTTCAAGTCCCAACCTTTCCAGTTCTGACAATAACATATCCAATAATTCCTTCTCCATTTATCTTTCCACAACATGAAAGTAAACTTAAGGGTCTGTATAACTCTGGGTTTGTCCTACTCCCCTTTTCCTTCAAGACAGGATTAATAAGTTCATGTCTCCAATCTTGAGGAATCTCACCATATTTATATGACCTTATAGGTAAATACTAGGCTAGCTGCCATTGTGGGCCAGTTTTAAACTTCACCAATTTTCTTCAACATTGAGAATCAAATCTTGAACCTTGTGTCTTTGAAGTAAACACCCTAACCATTATACCAACCCCCTACCCCTATACCATCCCTAACCCCATTGTATGGGAAATGTTATTATAACAGGTCATACCTACCTGCCATGGTTTAAAATGTGGAAATGATGCACATGATCTGTTTAGAAAGGGTCCTTCTCCAGATTTACAAGCCTTTAGATCATGTAAGGCATTAGCGACAGCATAAAGGGCATTATATCCTGTATATTGCTGCAACCTTGCTAAATCACGGAAGAACTGAAGTTCGTCATTATTCAGAGTATGTAGATCCTCGGTGCCAGTACAGACAGTTGTGCCTGTATAGGTACCCGACTCTGACTGATTATGTGTAGGCCACGTACATACAAATACCGTTTCCCAGAACATCCTTGTAAAGATATCATTAGGATCATGTGATGGGTGAATGCTGTACTGGAAATTCATGTATCCAGGTAAAACCTTTGTTGATAATGAAAACCAAAGTGCTCCTTCCAATAAATCATAAAATATTCCTTCACCAAGAAAAGAAGAAGATTGGGGCCACCAGTCCAATGCAACCCATGTTTTTCCTATTATATTAGACATTGCTAAGTATTTCAAAAGGCGATATATGCCACTTGATATGGATGCAATCATCACTTTTGAAGTTGATGCATTGACTTTCTTGATTACAGCAACAAAATCTTCATTATCATCAGGTATTTTTTCAAATATTTCTACACATATTCCGGCATTTCTTAACTTTTCCTTTAAAATTAAGCTAGACTCTTGGCCAGGGACATCAGATGGTGTTAGAATTCCCACCCATGTCCATTGGAAGTGGAGAAGCATTTGAATTACTCCATCATGTGTATCTGTATTGATTGGAACCGTTCGAACAAATGAAGGAAATTGATTTTTGTCGCTCAAAATTAAGTCTTCTGCTCCATAACTCACCTAAATAGTTATAATCAAAATTTTAGAAAGTAAAATAATCACTGAAAGGACTGTTTGCAGTTTGTTAGTTAGTTATTTGAAAGCCAGTTAACATATATGCAAGTTTGCAATTATACTCATGTTTACATACTGCACAATTCATTTACCAGTGTTCATTATTAGTTTCAGAAACATTTTGTATCCCACTCACTCACTACCTCAAAACACACTCTTTAGATTTGATATATAGATACGAGTTTTGGTTCAGCATACACACCTTTTTATAAGATAAATTCTGTACTTGATATGTAGGCAGACTTTCAGTGAAGCTGCTTGTTATTTATTTATTTTTTGACATTTGATTATAAGGAAAGACTGATTGGTTAAGTGCCCATTTTCAGCAGAAGCCAGGGAAGAAAAGCACAAACGTATTTTCAAAAACATTTTAAGAACGATACTTCTACAAGCTTAAAAATAATACAAAAATATCTACAGTTGAATATTTATCATAAATTAAACATAATGTGACAACATTTGTTAAAAATAGATGCAACTTGTATGAGAATAATTTGATATTTAGATAAATTTTAGCCAGTTTAAAGAACTTAAAGTAAGTTGTATAATATAAACAGGAACTGTGAAGAGAAGGGAAAAAAAAACAGGGTTATGACATACTTAGGCAGAAAATCAAGGGAGTGTTATGGTTAGGGATAACTAAACACTTCAGACACTTGGCAGCTCAAAGTACAACTCTTTTATTACAAAAGACAAAGGCAGGAGACAATACTCAGAAAGTCATGTCTCTCCGAACAAAATATTCGTACAACTCTATATAGGAATTCTTATCAAAGTAATAAATTTTATCAGTACATTTCATCCATTGTACCACTACCATATATCCAATAGGAAAATGCCAACTTTAGTAAAAAATACATTTCATACTTGTTATCTATATTTTGTCCTAATAAGGTAGTTTATTCAGGTTAAGTGATTTAGTTTAGTTTATTCAGGTTAAGTGATTTCATCAGAATATTCTGATGAAATCACTTAACCTGAATAAACTACCTTTGTGATTTAGTGCTGTACTGCTCCGTTGGGGTTTCCTTTTATTTATTATTTTTATCTGGTTTTGCTTCGTTTAATTTTTTGAGTTTGTCCTAATAAGGAATAAGTTTCCTTTTTGCTACGTGGCTAACAAGAAACAGTGCCTCAGGCTCTGGAAAATGAAACTTAGCAAGCCTCTTACTCAGTATTTTTTCATGACTTCAGCATACCCTTTGCAATCACATGCACCCACCCGCTAACACACACACATTTATCCCTTTACAGTCCTCCCATGGATGCTAGGAAAAGATCACACCAAAACTACTTTTAAAGACCAAAAATACTGTCATATAGTTTACCAAATGCTTTAAAAACTTTTTTTTCGTTTTCATTTTTTATAAGACTTTCATTAATACACTTTGTAAATGGCACATTTTTAAAATTACTGGCAAGCATATTTTGTGATGCAATGTTAGAATGAGATGCAACAAGCCTGGTTATTAAAGTCTTACATGGAAATAAAACCAGAAATAGAATCATAATAATAATGGCAAAAAGCATGATAAATTTTAAAACACTGTTACCCCATTCAGAAAATAAGTTAGTGGGCCATGCCCACTGTGAGCCATCCGCCTCCTTGGTATCGGATAGCTTGGCTACTTTTTGGATGATTTCCAAATGGCTACGTATGGCGTGATCATTATTGGGAATAAAAGTATAGCATTCCTCATGCACAAGCGTGCACATACCCCCTTTGATGCAAGCTCAAAGTCAAGTGCCATTTGGTTCTGCAGCACTACAGCATACATAGCACTCAATTCCATAGTAATTAAACTAACCATTTCAAATGTTGAATTACTTAACACCACTAACAGTTTTGAAAGTTTTTTTTCAATTTTCAAATTGCTTTTTGAGCCCCATAAGCAGGAAATATACCAGCTCCAGAAATAACATCATCACCAAGGTCCATATAAGAAAGTCCTTGGAAAGATGCCTTTTTTAAAGGGTCTATATTAGGAAATCGAAAACCCATTTGA
>NC_056725.1:418429061-418499061 GCF_019279795.1 Protopterus annectens
AAAGGAAATATATATATATATATATATATATATATATATATATATATATATATATATATATATATATATATATATATACATATAAAATGGAATATGTTACCTACAAACATAACAATGATTTCCTCTTTACCTCTCTTCAAAAAAAATATTAAACTACACTTCCAGAATCACTGGCTTTGCTCATGTTGTAAACCCAATTAATTTTCTATTACTACTACTTACCCAAACTTTGTCTCTCACTTCTTGTTTCACTCTTTTTTCCACCTAGCTCTCTCTTCCCCTCTCTCACCTTGCCTTCTTCCTTACCTGTTAATTATCTTATCGTGCTTTCTTCTCATCTAACCCATCCTATTCCCTACCTAATTCTTATTACTCTACTTTTATTTCCTCTTATTTTGTATTCTTATCTTTAAGAATTTTTATCCTGTATAATGTTGTTTGAATTTCTCTGTGTGTGGTAGTAACTCTTTTTTGTTGTACTAATTTGTTTGAAGAGTTTTAAGAATTTTGCTGTTTTTAACTATTACTAACCTATGTACTAATTGTTTTCTTGCTATGTATGTTGATTTTTTACATATGTATTAATTTGTACTTCTGCGGAGCTTTTCTCCTCGGGCCTCTACTGAAAATGGAAATATCTCCAGCTAGACTAGCCCGGTCAACAAATGTAAAATAAAATAAAATAAATAAACATATGAGTACACATACATGCATATGTAAATGCACACCTCCACCCAATGCTGTTGAGTCTCATCTAACTCATATAGTGAACAGCTAACTCCATGTCTCTCAACTATAGTATCTTGTTGTCAGAAGTACTCAGTGTTTTGTGCCTCAGTGTTTTGTACTCATGTGAGCTGTTTACGTTCTGGTCTAAATATTGTGTAAGTTGGCATTATGGTACTTTGACATTTTGAAGGGGAACCATATTGTGTATGTCTGTGAGAAAAGGAAATATTCTGATAAATGCCTATCAGACTTTATATATATTTATTCTGCATTTTCAATTATTCAGTCTTGCTGTTCTTGGACACACACTAACAACTCTCAGAATATTAAACAGTTACCCATATATACACATCATCTTCATTGTCATCAACCCTTTTTTTCTCATTTTTATATTTGCTGGGGTGTTGGAAGGAGTGTCACTATGTCTTTCCCTTAAGCGCCACTCTCTTGCCTTCTTTGATAGTCATGATTGTCACGTCTTCTCTCATACAATCCACTAATCTCTTGGCTGGAGGCACTAATCTCC
This sequence comes from Protopterus annectens, assembly GCF_019279795.1. Taxonomy (NCBI): domain Eukaryota; kingdom Metazoa; phylum Chordata; order Ceratodontiformes; family Protopteridae; genus Protopterus; species Protopterus annectens. The sequence goes on from NC_056725.1 coordinate 418,430,317, forward strand.
TTTTGCCTTCTCCCTGTTTTTCCCAAATGTGTTTTATCATGGTATGACTTGATATATTCAACAAATATGGAGGCTTCCCTTCCATTAAAATGCATAGACTGTGAGCAACATAAATAATTACTCCGACCCACACTAAAATATTTTATGCTGGACTGTAAGACAAATCATTGCCAAAGCCTCCTAGACTCATGAAGGCTGGGTTTCTGTGAAAATCCATCACCACATCAATTCCAAGCAGAATTTCAACAAAGATCTCCCATGAGTTAAATTATTTCTGATTCTGCATAATAGCTCAGTCTACAAATAAAAATGTTTTAGTGATCATTGACTCTTTAGTTAGGCACATTGATTTTCCTTTTACTAGTCTGGCCGAATACAGGGTGATGGTCAGTTATCTTTCAGGTGCCAAAGTCTTTACTATCCAAGGACGCTTAAGTTCCTTTCACCTAGCAAATATGACTACAGAATGGTCTTGGTTGACAAGAGTGGGGGGCTGGGGGGGAGTGAATGACATGGGATGCAAATCCCTGGGAAAGATGCAGAGAGAGAGAGAGAGAGAGATATATCAAATCTTCTTATGCATGTTACAAATGCTGGCAAGACTGATCCTGAGTGGTATCCTTCCTTCTCCAAGAATGATGCCTAGCTACAAAGAAAAGATAATTGGCTTTAACATTTTTGTAAATTGTTAGTTTTTTTAAGAGAATTCCAGATGTGTCAATGTGGAAGAGGTGCTCAACAGTCCTATTTTCTGGCTGCACCTCTTGTTCCAGGCTTCCGCATACTGGTTAAAGCCATTGATGTTCACATAGTGCCTCTTTAGACATAGACCATCTAATGGACATCCTAATGTAACTAAAATATGGAGTCCAAAACAGGATCACATTAAAGTTGCTGTGCTCAGTGCCAGAAGTCTCAAAAGAAAACTGACCAACTTGAAACTATATTGCATTTGGAATGCATCCAAATCAGTATAATTACAAAAGGGGTTTAGATGTGCATATTACACTTCCTCTATACCTGGGTTTTGTGCTTATCATGCCTTCAGACCCAATAACAACAATTGTCATGTGTGAAATCTTCATATTTGTTAGGGACTGAATCACCTCTAGACAGATTCCCAGAGGCCCACAAACAGAACTCATCAAGCTTCAAATGACACTAAACTGCATTGGCATTTCATAGTCTGTTACAGAACACCCTCTCTGAAAATCATATACAGTCCTAAATGTGCTGGAAGAACTCTGTATAAATAAGAACTCTATTATTTTTAGAGACTTTAACTGTCCCTTAATAAATGAGTACCCTTACTTTCACTATAGGGTATTCCCAAATGTTCTTAAATTTAATTAAAACCTCCAAGGATGAGACTGCTGAAAACACTAGAAGGCATAATATTCTTGAACTGCTTCTTCATCTACTATTCCCTTTTCATCTTCTTTCCTTGTTAAGTCAAATCTTAACTTAGTGGCATTTGTCTTCAAAAAACAGTAAATCTGATAAATCCAATATCTTGGAATTCAAGGATTTCACATATGCTAATCTCATCATATTCAACAATGAAGGTTTTTTTTTCTTCAAACACCTTTACTGAATTATCAAGTACGTTTACATTCATATAAAAGTAATCAAACTATATTAACATAAGCATTATACTTGACATATCTCGCTATATATCATATAACCTAAGCAATATTACATAGATTATTCAATTCCTGCCTTTTTTTAAACAAGAAATATCTTTATTAAACCATCACTTACCACAATCAATCATACATTTATATAAATGAAAACAAATCACATCTACACAATCCTAGTTGCAAGCATTTTACATCACAAACCATACTAACACACTCCTAGCTGCAAACATTATATATCACTTATAATCTACCCAATCTTTCTCACTCAAACATTACATAGCTCATTTAAGTCCTGCCGTCTTTTAAACTTCATTCCTACCATATATTGTTCCTACAATTCCCATTTTTCCTATGTAGTTTGCTCCTACCCTTTTTGAAAGATCCTAATTCCAGTTGTTTTATCTCTATTATATTTACTACTTCCAGTATAGTTGGTTTAGATTTTGATTTCCATTTTCTAGTAATTTCTTTTTTGGCAGCCACCATTATTAACACGGCAAGGCCTTACCATGTCTAGGCAATTCTGATTCTGTATCACAGCTCAGAAAAATCATCTCCCTCATCAGACCAATCTGCCCACCCAGTATTTATGACAGTGTGCAGGGAATCCTTAACGTCCACCAACTCCCCACATTGCAGAAAATATGTTCCCAATTACCTCTTTCTTCCCCTTCACACCTCCAGCATTTGCTGACTGCCTGAGGAAAAACTCTCTGAAGTCCACTTGGGTAAAAAAATATCTATGAAAACATTTCCAGGCAAAACTCCTAAATCTTCTAGGTTTTGTTGCATATTTGGGAGACATACATATATCCTCCCATTGTTTCTTTGTGAAGTGCTTATATCCTCCCATTGCTTCTTTGTGAATTGCTTATCCAGTCTATCTTCCCAATCCTTTGTAACCTCCTCTGATTGATTCTTATATTTATTATGCAATATTTTATATGTTCTACTAAATATTCTTTTTTAATGGCAGCTTCTGTTCTATATTGTATTAAAAACTCTACCAGTGCTAGTCTTTTGTTTAGGGCCCCTCCCCGTATTTCTTTTTCTTTGCGAATACTCTGATATCAGTCCCTGACAAGGAAGGGAATCTATAACCTGCAGTCCAAATACATTCTTGGCATCTTCCCATTCTATCATCTTTCCCTTTCTAGTTATTTGCTCCCAATACCTTGGCTCCTTTGCCAGTTTTCCTCTAATAAATCCCAGTCTTTTCTTGCCTGTTGTCTATATCCCTAATTGCAGTCATCCCTATCAGCAGAATCTCCTTTTTCCATTCCTGTGTTGGTATAATTCTCAGAATACTTTCTGTTACTTAATGGATATAATATTCTGTATGATTATTGTTATTCTCCTTAAAGGGTTGCATCCAAAATCCCTGTCTCTCCTTGTTTCTTGAGTTTCCCCCGTTTCATCATCTTCCTGTTCCACTTTGAATTATAGTTTTCTGCTTGTGCTATGCATAGGAGTCTTAACTGTACAACTCTGAAATATACCTTCAAAGTGAGCAATCCAAATCCACCCTGTTCTACTGAAAGAATTAGCTTATTCCACTTGACTCTTGCTGTCTTCCCCTTCCAGATAAAGTCTTTCAGCCCCTTATTAATTGCTACCCACAACTTCTCCTCGGCTTGATAAAAATATACCTGACCTGTATATAACACTAAAGGGACTAAAATATTTTAACTGCTTGCATCTTACTATCCACATCCATATAACAAAGCTTCCATTTTCTCAGTTTTTGTATTACCTTTTGTTTAGTTTCTTTCCACATATCCTCAGCTGTCACACTAGAATCATTTTAATCCATACTCCTAAATACTTCATTTTATCATGTCCCCATAAATTCTCCCATTCGATTTTCGGCTGGAGCGCCTTCTGTGTGGACTCTGCATGTCCTCCCTGTGGTTGAGTGGCCTTCAAAGACATGCATGAATGGGCATGCCTTTGTTGAAGTTTGGGCATTGAGCTGGCACCTCGGCACCATAAAAATCTATTGCAAATCATTAGCGGACCAGAGTTCTGCTGTGGCAACCCCTAACCGGGAAAAGCCGAAAGAAGAACATAATGTCCCCATAAATATAGGTATGCCTGAACAAGTTCATGTGTGGGTACATAATTTACCTCTATTGCCTTTGTTTTAGCTTCACTAATTTTTGTATCCATAATGATCTGAAACTGTCTCAAAATGTTCCACAGTACTGTAATATATTTTTGGTTTTGTCAGGTATAAAATAATATCACCTGGAAATAAAGCCAGCTTTTCCTATCTAACATACCAATTATATCCTTGAATTTCCAAGTCCCTTATTTTCTTTGCCAGTGGTTCTAAATATAATGAAAATAATAAAGGGGAAAGAGGACACCCCTGCCTGGTTCCTCTGCTCAAGGAGAAATTATCAGAGAGGGCTCCACCTACTTTAACATTTGCCTCCTATCCCTCATATATCCTCCTAATCAACCTTATATATTTTTTCAGGTAATGCAAATGCTTCCATTGTCCTTTTCACAGAGTCACAGTTTACTCTGTTAAATACTTTCTCTGCATGAAGACCCACCAACAATAATGGTATTTTCTTACATTCTGCTTCTCTCTGGATCACGAATGTTCTGTTAATGTTGTCAAATGTGTGCCTTCCCTCCACAAAACCACATTCATCCATATCTATTAATTTTTTTTTATTACGTTTGCCATTCTTTTAGCTGTTATGGACATGAACATTTTATAATTATGGTTTAGGATTGAAATGGGCCTGTACAAAGCTGAATCTGATGGATCTTTACCCTCTTTAGGTATTACAGCTACCACTGCATTCTTCCAGGATGGTGGTACTTCTTCTCCTCTTAAGATACTGTTAAACAAAACCTTCCAGATCGTTATCCATTTTTTCCTTCTAGCTTTTCCTCCTAACTTCCAACCTTCCACAAGAATAACATCTATTCCTGGGGACTTTCCTGTAGATTGGATATACGTCACAATTTTTATCTCGTCTCCTCCTATCCTAACCATTATTTATTGAGCCTCATCTACCTCTAACCATGGCATATATAATTCCGCCTTAAACATTCCCATTTGTATCTTTTCTTGATTTCCATATTTCTCTGCTTTACACAGACTTTTACAGAATTTCCAAAATATTTCTAATACCTCTACAGGATCTCGTTACCTTCCTTGTTATAGGCTCCCCAAATTTGGCAGCCCTTTCTACTTTTTGTTGCCCGAGTCATTGTGCTAAAAGTTTTTGTGCTTTAGTGTTATTATCAAAAAATGGTTGTTTAACAGCAATCTTTCTAAGTTTGTGCATATTATTGAGGCAATCTCTTATTTTCTGCATAGCATTCTGCAGTTGATCCTCTTCTTGTTCTGAGAGATTCCCCTTATTCTCCAATACCTTACCATTTGTCAGTCCCTCTAAATAATTATTTTTACTTCTTAACCATAGCTCCTTTTCTTTTATTTCTGCCCTATTTTTAAATTCCACCTTAATTTTATCCCACTCCCTAGCTATATTTTCAAAAGAAATTTCTATCCTCTGTAACAGCTCCTGAATAATCTCCAATACACATTCCTTAAATTCCTCTGTTTTCAACAGATCAGTGGAAAAGCACAAATGTTTCATTTTTATTTCATTACCTGGTGCTTTTAATTTTAGCTATTATTGGTGCATGATCAGAAATATTTATTGGGTGAGTATCTGAACCTTCAATTAAATGCACATGTCCCTGTGAAATGTAAATTCTGTCTAGCTTAGCATAGTTTTTATATCTTGGGCAATAAAATGTAAATTCACTCCAAACTCCTGTTGCTGAATTCACATTTTCCATGCCAAATATTTTCATAAATTTCATCAAAAAATCTACCCTCTTTGTTATATTTTCCCTTGTGGGCCCTCCATACACATCTTCACTGCTGCAAATCAAATTCCAGTCCCCACCTAGAAGTAATATTCTTTGCTGAAAACTGATTATTTCTCCCAGAATTTTCTTAAGGTCCATTATAGCAGTTTTAGGTAGAATGTAAATGCATGCCAGTGCAATGCTCTTCCCTTGCCAGTAGCCCCTTAGTAGTACAAATCTGCCATTATTATCTTTTTTATCTTCTATCGATATTAGAGCTCCTCTTGCAATTAATATAAGTACTCCTGTTTTTCTTTGTCCCAGGATGTTCCACTGAATAACCTTCCTGAAAACCTTTCTTTATCAAATTCACATGTTCAGTTCTTTCTAAGTGTGTTTCCTGTAACATAGCTATTTGCACTCTACATTTTTAATATAGTTCACTACTCTTGTTGGTAATTGTGAGGCCATTTACATTTAAAGACATTAATAAAAGCATCATTGCATTAAAAAGTTATTATTCCTACCTGTTATGCATAACACCTTTTTTGTTAAATATCTAGTTCCAGCTTTTGTGTTACATGTAAACACTGGCAGGTTGAACTTTTATACTTTTTTGTCATATCCCTTTGAGCCTATTCATATCTTATAAGACTTTTTGTTTTATTGAAAGCCCTAAAACCAAAAAAAACAAAAAAAAAAACAAACATACCTCCAATACCCCCCTAAAACCTATTAACTTAATACTAACACACAAAACTGTGTACACCTTCAAATATTGAAGTTTTACCCTCCTCATAGGAACAAAACAATCCTCATTAACTCAGTAAAAAAAAGCCTCAAACTACACTTCCAACTGCATTGGCGATTCCCCTGCTTAAACCCCGACTAGCCACCACCCGCTGATTTTGCAAACTCTCCCTAAGCATTTCAGTCATAGACTCTACTAAGTGTATGAATTCTTGAAGGGTCTTAGCCCGTAACTGCATGTATTATTGTCTGAAACTTAAGCTGCCTGATCTGATTTTTGTCAGCTATGTTTTATCTATGTTTGTAAGCCTACAGAAATCTGCAAATTATACTTATCACTAAATGGTTCTATTGTTCCTAATGTAATTATACTCTGCTTACTGGAAATTTTCTCCCTGGGCCTCCACTGAAAATGGACATATATCCAGTCGGACTTTCCCAGTAAACAAATGTAAAATAAAATAAATAAACAAAAAGTGGCAGACTGACAGCCACACTCACAGATGAGTTAATCTAAAAGAAAATTTTTCATGCAAGATGCATTGTGCAGCCTCTGCTTCTACTAAGTGCTGATTTGTTTTATCTTATCTTTATAGCTTTCCTAGCTGGAAAAAACCCAGAATGTTTTCAGAAAACATTAACTACCTTGGGAAAGCCCCTGAATGCTTTTAAAGAACATTATATGCATTGGAAAACCCCCTGAATACTTTGAGAGATTATCTCCTAGCCAATTTCTGTTTTCTCCCCACCCACAGCCAATCACTCTCCACCAGACTGTAGCCAGTTTCTCTTTATTGCATTGTCTCCATGGAGATATGAGAACCAGACAGCCTGTTTCTCTTTATCAGATTGTTTTCATGGAAACATGAAGACCAGTTGCAGAATTCTTACTGAGCATGCATGTATTTGCTAGAAAAAGTCTCATAATAAACAGTGTTCTTTTTCACTTATTCACTCTCTCTTAAAACTTGTTACTAAATCAATCTAAGGTATTTAATCCATCATTCCCCTATGCAAGAATGAAAAAAGCACATAATTTTTTTATTTTATCATGGATTTTAACCAGGCTTTTTTAATACATTACAGTGTCTACAGTTCTTAAAACTTAACAAGAAGAAAGAGAGAAGAAGGGAGAAAGAAAAAAAAAACAGCAGTACCTGTTTAGAATCCCCATTACATTTACAACTAACTGAAAAAAACTTTACTTTATAGCATGTAAAGAAAACCACGTCACAAAATAAATTGGTACTATTTAAGAAAAAAATCTTTACTTACAGTTAACTTTCTCCCTCTTCTTCCCCTCCCCAAAGCACTTTTTTAAACATTAATGACATGAAGTCGAGCATATGCTTTAGAGTCCCCCACAAGTCCAACAACTTCTGAAAAAGTCCAATATTTCTAGATTTTCTTGTTCTGTCATATTTCAGAAATATAATTATTACATTGTAATCCCATATTAAGTTATTGGTTTTATTACTGTTCATCTCCAAAATCCTGTCTCTGCTTTATTTCCAATGTACTTTTGATTCCTATAGTCTACTCTCATGCTCCCTTCCTTCTCTCCAACATTTTTCGTTGCAAATTTTGAAAAGGTTTCACAGGTGCAGTTCCTCTGAGTTCTTTATTAAAAGAAGAACAAGAAGCAGAATCTCTTTCACTTTCATAGCTTAATTTTTGTTAAACAAACCTTTGTATTTCCTCCTTAGCATGTACTTCATCAAAAATGATTTTGTCCCTCCAGGGAAGAATACCTTGGAGACAGCTGGGTACAGCAGTTTGAATCTCACACCTGCATCCTGACATTCCTGAATAGTGGAATAAATGTGCTCTTCTGTCTGGTATACAATGAGAAATCATTCTCCTCAAACATTGTGCTCTCTCCCACTTTTAGTACTTTGTCCTTCTGTCACAGTTTTGTCAGAATCAACTCCTTCTGCTGGTAGGATTGCATATTTACTATTAAAGGTCTAGGTTGCTTTCTTGTAGCTAGGATTGGAGCATACACACAATGTGTCCTTTTAACTAACAACTCCTGCTGTGGAATACCAGTCCAGTTGCTTACTTGTGCTTTCATAAAATTAATGCAGTCTGTTCCTTCCAGCTTCTCCGGTATAGCTGAAAATCTCAGGTTTCCCCTGCATGCTCTGTCCTCTAATTCTATTATTTTTTTGAAACATCTCTTTCTGAACAGTTTTATATTTAGCCAGCCTTTTCTTCATTTCAACCTCTTATTTTTTCAGCTTTATCATCTCACCTGAATCATACCTCTCAAAATGGAAACATGAAAAATCTGGACAAGGCCCATGAAAAATAGGTACAAATCTGTATGCTGATGAACATAACATTTGCATACATAATTGCGTAACCCCACCCACTCCAATAGAATTGTGGGATACCAACTTTCAAATGCAAACTGAAGAACAGACAACCAAAATATGGTACCAGAGTCCCCCTGCAGTCATTCCAATGTCCCATTACATGGGTATTTTGACCCATTTACCATAAACACTGTGTGCATATTGCTTTACTTCTACAATGATTATTTAGATTTTATTTTTACATTTTATAGCAAAATGTACAAACACTAATAGACATCTGCTAAACAAAGCAATACTGTCTCACAATGAAAATAGACTTGGCATTAAAACTTCTCTGCCCTTGAAACGTACATTCATTGAAACAGCATTAAAGCCTTTAACCCGCAATACAGCCAAAGAAAATGCATCTGGCCAGTGGTGGATAAATATTACCTTTGGGCTGTTTTCAAATAATTGCCCCCTTACAGACAAAACAAGAAACATACATGTGTTCTTTGATACACCTTCCTGACTTCATTAAATTATATTCCTTGTATAAAACAGCACACTTGTTAGACAGAGTGCATTTTAAATTTATTGTTTGAACATTTTTCAATAGGCATTGAAACAAGATGCACAAACCAATAATGACAAAACTGCCCAATTCAGAATGCTTCCATCATAAAAGTCTACTTCCACACTCACACAATATATAAATAAAAACAGAATGACAGTAGTGTAAGCCAAAGGCATTTTACACAGCTTCTCACACTTATTTTCAATTTTTTTTGGGGGGGGACAAAAGGCCAAAATACAGACACATTTTATACATTGCTTGTATAATTTTGGAAAGTTGCTAGAATAAAGTGTTGTGTTACCACCATGTATTTCACTGCTAAGTCTTAAACCCAGAACACTGTGTACTACACTCAGAGCAACATACCACTATGCCATTGCCAAATCAGCAGTTTCCTGAAAGATAGGAAGACTGAAACTTAAATGGCTATCATTTATTGAATTCAGTTCTCACCTCTCATAGCTGTCAACCCTTTAGCACAAAAAACATGTACAAAGCCAATAATGGGGGAATACAGCCTCAAAATAGGGACAAATTCTAAATACTGATCTTATAAACTTAGAAAATTGTTAGAATAAAAGGTTTTGTGTTACCATTTATTTTCTGAAGAATAAGAAGTCTGAAATTCAAATGCCTGTCATTGCCACAAAAATCCTGAAAACCACAGATTTTATGAGGAACAGATCAAAAGTATGAGGCATACATTCACAAGTAGTGGCTAGGGACTTTAGGCTCTTTTTACCCTGGTACAGGGTTTGAGCCTGAGTACCTCTAGCCATCAGGTGTATTAAAAGTGGGGCATTTTCTCACACACACACACACACACACACACACACACACACACACACACACACACACACACACACACACACACACACACACACACCTTTCATTCATATGAAACATAATAGTCCATTCACTGCGTTGCATTAAGTGCAGCCAGACTGTTAAACGATAGTGCAGAATGAAGCATAACATAACAGAAACTGCTTGCAGCAAGGAACAGAATAAATAAAACATGTGAAGCATTTCACTGCATTACCACCTTCCGTTCATATGAAACATAATAGTTCATTCACCACGCTGCAGTAAGTGCGGCCAGACTGTTAAACGATAGTCCAGATGCAGAATGCAACATAACATAATAGAAACTGCTTGCAGCCAGAAACAGAATAAATAAAACATTTCACTGCATTACTTCTCTAGTGCAAAGTGCAGCCATTATGATAGCTTGCATAACAGATACTGACCAGCATGGTCTGCCTACAAGGGGAAAGTCCATGTGATGAAGCAAACGAACATTACCCACACACAGGAGTGATTTACTGCTATTATATAATGCCATTATTAAAAGAAAAAAAATTGCTTAATGTCATAAAAATGGCCCTGCATCTATGAACTTCATTTTTAGATCATACCATCTTTCAAATCTTGGGACACCATTTTAATGCACTGCATGTAAGTGTGGGGGATGTACATGCTGATGCCTTCACACTTAAGTGCACAACCCAATACACAGGAAAAAAAAGTAAAACAAAAAACAGAACAACGTACACATACACATACACACACACACACACACACACACACACACACACACACACACACACACACACACACACACACACCTCTCTCAATGTATATTAATAAATTGAGCCAAATACTTTACTAACCCAGAAATAACTGACAAAACCACATTGACTCCCGATCCGCTGACTGTTGGAAAAACTTTAAGATGGGTTTAGACTGGAGGCTGTACTATTCTCTAGTATCCAGTTGCTGTTTGTTCGTGGATTGGGAATAGATGTGTTTTCATTGAGCACCAATGCCTGAAATAGTGCAAGTACAGCCAGAACAGAATCCTACCTGAAATAGTGCAGCCAGATACTACCGTTCCTCAGAATCCTTCTGTTCACAGCTCTGCAGTACCCAGGACTTCCCACAAGTGCAGCCAGGCACCCAGACTGTAAACATTATTTCTCGAGTGCAGGAAAAATAAGTAGAGATAGTGCAGCCACTTCCCACTCACAAAACGTTCACCGCTCTGCAGACTTGAGTTCCTGCTCGCAAGTTCTGTACAGTTCAAAGCCAGCTAGCTCAATTCTGACAGGCTAGTAGCCCTGACGGAGCTGCCATAATCATACATGTGATGACGTCAGGTCAGGAAGTGCAAAAAAAAAAAAAATAATTAAAAGAAAAAAGCTGGAAAAAGCTGTGAAAAATTCAGAAATGCTGGGGTGCCACTCGGGAATTGCAGCACCCCATTATTTGGACCCTAAAACTCTGTAAAAAACCAGTAATTCGGTACGGTTGGGAGGTATGACCTGAATAACTGTTTAATGCTTCTTCCATTTTTTCCAGCCTTTTGTTGTTTGTGTTGCTATACTCCATCAATATTTTGTTTATTTTATCCAGGTATGTATGCATTTGTCTTATATATTTTTGTAGGTTATTGGAAGTCATGTCTGAAGGTTGCATTACTTTTTGTGAACAGTTGCAGAACTTTCCCAAGTCAATGTTTCTTCCTCACTTTTTGTAGGTGATTTTTTTCCAGGTCTTCTGTATTTCTTTATTCCTGGCATCCAGGCAGTGCACTTACTAGCCAGTTACTGAAATGTAGCCATAAGCACAAGTCTACTCTGCTTTGTCTGCTGAGTTTCTGTTTTTATACTAGGAGAGCTGGAAATAAGCTGTTACTCAATATTCAGCCATTTTGGAAGTTTCTCAATGATGGCATTTCAAAATTCACTTATAGCAGCCTCATCCTAGATGCTGCCACAGCAAGTATTGTCACAAAGGGATGTTATGTCCACTTAGATAAATGTACAGAACTGACAGCCTTAATATGATCTAAATATAATGGAAAATGTTAAAGCAACCCACCTGGTGATCCACCATCATAAACTCTAGAGTAAAAGACAAAAATCTCCTTAAAGTATATAGCAAACATTAAAACACCAGGAATTATAGGACCATCATACCAAATATAAAAATTGACTAAAAACTTGAAAATTGCTATTAGGACAATTAAAGCAACAACTTTAATTTGGTTAGAATCTGAAGCTAAGGACAATTACAAATCCTTCTTTAGCTCCTTAAGAACAATAAGAAACAACACCCAACATTGCTCTGAACTTATTATGAATGGCACTGCATACTCTAACATAGCAGATATTGCCAAAGTACTAGCTAAGAAATTCAGGTCACTTGTCTATGAATTTCTTAATCCCCTCCATCATCACCATTAATGAACAAATACTTAAGGTACTCTTAAAGGCTAAAGCTAAAATACTTCTTCCATGGAAGTTAATAATATACCTGGTTGTATAATAAATATCACTAAACAAGCCCAGATAGAGCCACTCCTTAAACTATTTAACCTGAGTTTAACTGCTGGTTTGGTCCCTGGGGTTTGGTACATAGCAGTAGTGATACCACTCCACAAAGGTGGCTTCACCTCTGACCACATGAATTATAGGCCCATCAGCCCGATGACACTTATTTGCAAAGATATTGAACATATTATAACTGACAAGATAAACTGTCATATTAAAAATCTCATTAGACTAGACCAACAGCAGTTTGCCTTTGTCAAGGGTAGATCCTGTCTAATGAATCTGATTAACTTCTTCAAAAGGCTAAAACAGGTTGCTGATAGCAGTCATGCTGTCCATGTGCCATACCATAACATAGCCAAGGCATTTGACACCATCCTTCATGCTAGCATAGCTATTAAACTAAATGCATTACAAATAGGGCCCTGTGTTGTAAGATGAATATGAAAATGGCTGAAGGACAGAACCCACACAGTGCAGGAAGAAGATGTCACATCAGAGTATGAAGGTGATCCCTGGTATCCTGCAGGAATCAGTGCTAGGACCTCTTTTGTTTGATATTTACATTTCTGATCTCTAGACCATGAATCAAGACTTCTGAGTAACCATGTTTGCTGACTGGGAGGCGTTGTCATGTCCTCATCTGATGCCCAAGCCCTTCAGCAAGAACTTACACTTGTAAATACCGGATCTACTAAGATTGAGTCAAATTAAGTTTGACACATTTGGTAGACTATCCCTCCCTTCCAGCTTACAACATAGCTAATATGCCTCTCCAAAATGAGGATGTTGTTAAAGACCTCGGAACTTGGGTTGATAATTTCCTCTCCTCTGATCATATAGCAACAGTAGTCAGCAAGTTAACTCTGTTTAACACAGCTAATTGCCAAAAGAATATCATCATAGCTAATTGCCAAAGGAATATCATCCAAAATTAAATAAAGATTTAATTGTCTCCTTATATTGAGCATTGATTGAGCCATTTATTGAATGCTAGACACCCTTTAGGTTGTACCTCACTAGACAGATCAAAGAACTAGAAAGACTCCAGTGTTTTCTAGCTAAGAAGATCACTGTCTGTTTATATAGTTGTTTATTACTTGTGTACCTCTGTTTACTATGAACTTTATGTAATGTTGGAATTTTTCCAGAGTTTTTCTCCCTGGGCCTCTACTAAAAAGGGGTAGCTTTTTGCCCAGTTGGACTATCTTGCTAAACAAAGGTAATAAATAAATAAACAAATAAATAAATAAATAAAACTCCTAAGTTGCTATAAAAATGGAAACACTCTCCCTTTATTCACTATCTTATAGATTCCCAAAGGGAGATCTATGACTTGCCTTTTGTGCCACTGGGGCTCAAGAGGTCCTGTATCTCCTGCATCTGCAGAAATCAAACAGTCCCACAATTACCACAGCTAGGGATTTATAGCTTCATCAGCAGATAATTAAAGTATAGTGGAGGAATAGGTTCATTAAACACCACCATATCCACTTCTGGAATAGGCTCCAAACAAGCAATAATGTCCGACAAGGTGCATGTTAATGTTTAATTAACACCCATTCAGGGGTGTTATGAGGCCAGATGCCACAGGTGGAAGGCCTCTACACCCCTGGAAGGACATTAATTACACAAGAGCACACACCCTGTCAAAATGGTCTCTCTCTAAAATTGTTGTATTTTACTTGCTTATTTATTTTTTCTAAGTACCATATTATATATATATATATATATATATATATATATATATATATATATATATATTTGTCAAAGGAAAAAACTTCAAAGACCAATACACATAAGGTTCAGTTAAGGCATATTTAATTACTTGCCGCAAGGAGACAAAAACATGCAAATACAAGGATTTGTCTAACTACTAACAGGAAGTATGTTTATTCTTATACTGTTTTACAAGACATGGCCTTCTATGGCTGACGTAATCAAACACAACTTTCAGTATTGTTCTACAGCAGATGTTACTCAGATTTTCTGCTGACATGACTAGATTTGTGAGAAACTTTTGAGAAAAACAACCTGGCCTTGGTGGGCACTAATTCATTTACAGGCTTCTATTGTACAGTGTTACATTTCAAGGTACTCTTCTAACTCAGATACAAGCAAATGCTGATTGCAGTTCATATTTTCAAATAGGCTTTGTCCTAATTATCTATAGCTTCTACAGCTGTGTATTTTCTCACAGCACAAATGGAACTTCTTGTCTAAGTTTCATACAAGTAGTATTGTTCTATTCATTATTTTCCTAACATAAGCAGGAATCATCTGCTTCTCAGTAAATTTCCAAGGCACAAGCAAGATTTTAGCTAACAATACAAGGTCAGAAAGCATCTGCAGTTTGTACAGATTTATGCAGTATGAAATAGAATAAATGTGCTAACCCTTTTCAAGCTCTAAATGCACTAAGCATATTACTAATACACACATTAATACATATTTTTCTGACATTTCCCCCCTTTTAATACTTTTATTCTACTTTCAAAATAGGCATAAACAGTTTGTTTTCTTCTCCTAACCTCTTCCACTTAGGATTTGCAGTTAAGAGAGTCATTCAGTTTAAACTCATGAAAGCATTTTTAATCTTTTAACAGTTCTTCAAACTCAGTACTTTGATATAAGGTTTCAGAAACTGACATGTCTATAAAATCTTTAATCAGTCTTTTCATGCAGAGGATGCCACAACAAACACATACTCCCAGTAGGAGCATTCCTACACAAATGGCAATCAGGATGTTCATTAGGATGGTACCCCACCCCCCAAACCATTTCTGGAAAAAGTCCATCAGTGGGTTTGGGCCTGGTTTGGTCATTGTCGACACTTGCTGAATTACTTCAAGATGATTGTCTATCTCGTGTTTATGGTCAGGAATATACAAACAGCATTTTTCTTGGATTAAAGTGCAAGTACCACCTCTCGCTGCTAGGGTGAAGTCGAGAGCCGTGCGGTTTTCAAGCACTACAGTCCTCATAGCATTCAGTTCATCAGTCACCAATTCGAGAGCGGAAAAAGTTGCATTACTCATTACTTCGAGAAGTTTCAACAGTTTTCTCAGCTCCCAGATCGATTTCACTGCTCCATATGCCGGTAATATGCCTGCCCACGATATAACGCTATCACTCAAGTCACTGAGGGTAATGCTGCTCAATGCCAGAAGTCTAAATCTCAAAATGCACACACTCGAGGCCCTTCTCAGTATGGAGAACATCGATGTCTGTGCTGTAACTGAAACCTGGTTCAAGGTTCCTGAGAGCACCCCGGCACTATTAGGTTTTACCTCATATCATGCATTCCGGCCCCAAAACCCGGACCACACCACAAAAGGAGGGGGTGTATCCATATTCATAAAGGATACCCACACCTCCAGGTTGGTGGCAACGCATAAGCCGGAAACCATCCAGGTGCAACTAACCATAGGCAAAACTGCTCTACAAATTGTAGCATGCTACAGGCCACCCTCTCAAACTCAAGAACACCACACAGCCTTCCTGAAGACACTGGAGGGTATAAATGTATCTCCAAACACCATCATATTGGGTGACTTCAACTACCCGAATATAGACTGGGAACATTACTCAAGCCCTAACTTTCTAGCCCAACGGTTCCTGGAGTTCATAAATTCAAAGGCCATGGAACAGCTAGTCACTTTTCCCACGAGAGGAGAAAATATACTAGATCTCATTATCACAAACATGGGGACAAAATGCTCCACACCGGAAGTATATCCTCATTGGTGAGATCTGATCATAAACTAATCTCACTGGAAATCCACATCCCGCCCCACCCCAAACAAAAGACCACAGTGAAGAACTTCTCTAAAGCAAACTTCACACTACTCAAGACTGGTGTGGTATCCTTCAAGGCCCCTGAGACAGTGGAAACCACAACCCAAGCTGCGGAAGCCCTTACAAATGCCTTCTATGAACACCTCCAGGACTGCATGGATCAGGCAATCCCAAATAAAACCAAGACTCTTTCCACAAAGGGCAAGCGTCCAGTCTGGTGGACCCCAGCCATTAACAAACTTTACAATAAGAGGAGAAAGCTATTACATGATAGAACAAAATCCATAAAAGGGAAGTCACCCCTGATCATTATTAGTAAAAAGATACGAGCACTCATAAAATCAACTAACGCCAATTTTGAGAGAAAAATTGCCATGGATTCAAAGGACAATCATAAGGCCTTTTTCAGCTATGTTAGGAACCTGGGTGGAAACTCCCAGATATGCTCAGAATTAGTCCAAAATGATACAAAAATCACTGAACCCACAGACATTGCCAACATACTGGCAGACAGGTTCAGTGCAAACTTCACCCCTCTCCCCTAAAGGAAAGATAACTATCCCAGCGAGTGTAGCCTCCCAGACATCTCAAATGCGCAGGTGAAAGCTGCTCTCTCTAAGGCTAAAACACAGCATCAATGGGACGGATGGTGTCCCGGCTGTGTGCTACACGAGCTAAATGAGGAATTAAACCGCACATAAGGCAGCTGTTTAATCTCAGCCTTACCACAGGATACGTGCCCAAGGAGTGGCATACGGCAACTGTGGTCCCACTCCACAAAGGTGGTGCCTCTACGGACCCTGGTAATTACCGCCCCATAAGCTTAACAAGTCTAGTCTGCAAAGATATGGAGAAGATCATAATGGAGCTCATAAACAAAGATATAGGGGACTTGCAGACATTGGACCCGACCCAGTTTGGCTTCGTCAAGGGAAGATCATGCCTTTTGAAATTGGTCGACTTCTTCGAAACAGTCACCAAGGCCATTGATGAGAGAAAGGCAGTCCATACAGCCTACCTTGACCTTGCAAAGGCTTTCGACACAATACCCCACTCGGGTATTGTAAAAAAACTTACCAGCTTAAATGTAAACCCATATGTCACAAGATGGGTTGCAAACTGGCTTAAGGACAGAACCCACAGGGTTAGAGTTGCTGGCGCTATGTCAGACTCCAAGCCGGTCACAAGTGGTGTCCCACAGGGCTCGGTCCTTGGCCCCTATTGTTCGGCATCTACTTCTCAGAAGTACAGGCCAACATGGGAGGTCTTTGGCTGACAAAGTTTGCAGGCGACTGCAAACTGGCCATAGTGGAAAGTGCATCGGACACGGATATCCTTCAGAAGGGACTCACGGAAACAGATAGCTGGTGCCAGAGCCATGGCCTGAAGTTAAATGCCAAAAATGTATAGTCATACCCTTCGGGAAAAACAAGGTAACCCCAAGCTACCATATAGGCGGCAATCCACTAAGCACAGAAGAGGTTATCAGGGACCTGGGGACCCAGGTTGACAGTGGCCTTTCTTTTGACGCTCACGTTGCTAAAGTGGTTAGAAAGACCTTCTACATTGCCCACCTGATCATGAAGGGATTCACATCCAGATCTAGTGAGGTCATTGTTCCCCTGTACTCTTCACTTATCAGACCAATGATCGAGTACAATGCCCCATTCGGGATGTATCTCGCCCGACATCTGCAGCAATTGGAGAGACACCAAAAGTTTCTAACCAAAAGGATAAAGGGACTCCAAAATCTGTCATATGCTGCCAGATTGAAGAAACTCCAGCTCTATTCAGTCGCATACCGTCTGCTCAGAGGTGACATGTGCCTGACATACAAGGCCATGTCCAACCCGGAATTAATGGACATGCTCCACCTCAAAAAATCCAAATCCACCAAAACCACTAGAGCAAGCGACTTAAACCTTAACACGGATATAAATAGGACGTGCTGGAGGGATAGATTTATCACTCAGAGACTCCCTATGCTGTGGAATAGAGTCCCAGTCCATGTGAGGCAGAGCACCTCGCTGGCTCTGTTCAAGAGAAATCTTGACCTGTGGATGGGAGATCGTAGGTTTACCCCGGGAATCATCTCTGTGTCACTGCTGGACAGAGGCACAACAAACTAATGGGTACAGTATTTTTTCATATAAGGGGTGGCGTAAGCCACAAAAATTCGGGCTTTGCTTATAAATGCCTTGGGGCAGATAGCATAGTATAAACCTATGAACCTAAGTCCATATGTGTCAGTCCTTTACCTATGGAATGATGGTCTTTTCAACGCGCATCGATTTGTCCCACTGGATTTACATGTTTTTTGATGATCTCTTGGACATTTCGAATTTTTCCTCGCGGCAAAACTGCAGTGTGTCATATGGCCGGAACCAGGTAACCCAAAAAACAACTGCCGGACCAATTCTCAGGTAACCATTTGTATGCCTTTCTGCCACACACAAAATAACAGTCCTCTACTTTAGTAGTAACTTTGCTATGAATATACACTCACCCTGCATGAAACATTTTTCTATCAATTATAGACAGTTGTTTATAAAGAACAGGATTATGTTTTACTTCATCAAGTGTTTTGTGCATCAATCCAATAAATGAATCATAGTTTGTATTACAATAAAGATCTACATTGTTACCTTTAGTGTAACATTTATAAGGAACAGTCACATTGCAATTGCTCCAACCCACCTGAACAGTATAATTTTTATAAAAACACAGTTCCCTTTTGTGGAACAGACAAGTGCAATGCTATTTTATCTTGTGATGTAATGGTTGAGGTATCATAAATCAAGTTCTCCCAGGTCTCATTGACCCCTAGGGGCACTGTAGTCATGAATAACCCCTCGTATGCTGTCGGCAAAGCTGTGCAAATCCAGCAATTCAAAACATTGAAAGTCTCAGCATACACATATTTAATTGCCTGGTAAGTGTTAAAGTTTGCATGCCAGTCTATGAGTAACGCTTCACATTTATTCATTTCAGTCTGTGTGGCTGGGAAAAGGAAAGGCCACAACAAAAAGATTATTGTCACTAGTACAGTTAATAGGATGATTATGCAATACTTCTGAGGAAAGGGTTGTTCTGCATTCCTGTTTCTTCTGGACTCTATCATTTTTACTCTTGGCATGTGACAAGATTTTTGTCCAGTTCAAAGTTTTTGACTAATTTACAGTGAGTCAGGTGGATCCAGGAGGCACACTCCGCAATTTTGACTGCAGTGGGTGTTGACAGAAGCACTTGATATGGACCTTCCCACTTTGGTGATGCCCAATTCTTCTTCTTTACTGTCTTCACCCAAATCCAGGCACCAGGGGACACTGCCACTTCTGACAGTCTGGTTCGTTCTTTATCTGAAACAGAATTTGACTACAACAAATGTTTAGAATTTAACAAGTTTCGCATATACTCAGCTAGTGTACTGTCAGCTTCCTGGTCTGCGGGCATGAGAGATTTCCACTGAGGTATATAATAAGCCCTTCCAAATAATTTTTCAAAAGGAGTCAGTCCTTTTGCATTCAGAACAGTTCTCATGCTCAACAGTGCCAGGGGCAGACAGTACACCCAATTTCTCTGCGGTTCTACTATTAACTTCCTTAGCTTAGTCTTTAAAATCCCATTATGCCTCTCTACTAGCCCTGCAGATTGTGGGTGATACGCACAATGATTTTTTAAAGAAATACCAAAATGTCTACTTAACTATTGTATGGTCTGGTTTACGAAGTGTGTGCCGTTGTCACTATTGATCTTTTCCGGAATGCCGAATCTAAGGATGATTTCTTTAACAAGAACTTTGGCCACAGTTGCCGCGTCTGGATTTTTAGTCGGAAAGGCTTCCACCCATCTGGACAACATATCTACAATGACAAGACAATACTTCTTATTTTCACATTTATTCAACTCTATGAAATCCATACAGATAGTATGAAATGGATACGGTGGTGTAGGGAAACTCCCTTGCTTGGGCTTTAACACCCCTTGTGCATGATGTTTATTACAAACATGGCACATCGAACAGAATTTTTTAGAGTAATTTACGAATCCATATGTCGTGAACACTTGGTTCACCAGCTGTACTATCCCCCCTGTTGAGACTTGGCACTGCCCATGGCTCAACAAAGCTGCATATCTAAACAGATTAGACGGCAATATCAGTTTCCCTTCTTTAGATGTACAGCCCCTTTTCGAGAATTGCTCGTCGTTTTACCCATCTTTGTTTTTCAACTTGCGTAGTAAGTGTCTGAATTGTCTTTAACATTTCTAAGTCTAAAATCTCAGAGGGTTGTAATTCCTCATTCAAAAGAAATACTTCTGAAGCTGCCTGCTTTGCAGCTGTATCAGCTCTCGCATTACCTTTTGAAATCCTGTCCTGCTGCTTGGTATGAGCTGTGCATTTACAAATAGCTACTTTCTGAGGTAACTGAATAGATTCTAAAAGATCTAAAATAAACTGTGCATGATTGATTGGTTTGCCAGTAGATGTTATCATTCCCCGATTTTTCCACTGTTGCGCAAAAACATGTACAGTAGAAAAAGCATACTGGCTGTCAGTAAAAATGTTCACACATTTACCCTTTGCTAAGGTACATGTCAAGGCAATCAATTCTGCTGTCTGTGCAGATAAATTGTGTGGTAAAGATTTCGCTTCTATAATTTCAATATCCGAAACTACTGCATATCCTACTAGGTTCTGTCCTGCAGGACCCCTTTTGCATGAGCCATCCACGTAGTATGTCACCTCGGCATCATCCAAGGGAACATCCATAAGGTCTTTTCTAGGCAGTGTCTTTTGCTCAATCACCTGCAGGCAGCTATGTGGTGTGCCATCTGCAGGGGTTGGGAGCAAGGTAGAAGGGTTCAAAGTCATACATCGTTCAATTGTCATATGAGGTTGGCTCAACAATATAGTCATACAGGAAAGATGCCTAGCAGGGGAAAGATATGCTACCTTCTCTTGCAGTAGAATAATCGTGACTGCATGAGGCACTCTCAATGTGAGAGGGTGGAACAAAACTACTGAGGCCGAAGCCTGTACTGCCATTGCAGCTGCAACTACTGCTTGTACACAGTGGGGTAAAGACTGTGCCACTGGGTCCAGTTGTGATGAATAATAAGCAATAGGGCGTTGCTTGTCCCCATGCTGCTGTGTTAACATTGATGTCATATAACCTTGCTTAGAATCTACAATTTGGAAAAAACATTTATGATAGTTTGGTAATCCCAAAACTAATGAGGACGCTATTAACTGTTTCAGTTTGCAGAAAGCAGATTCTGCTTCTGGTGTCCATTGTAACAAATCCTGTGCTGCCATAGGCTTTTTATAAATCAGGTTAGTCAACAGTGCAGATTCCAAGGCATAGTTTGGAATCCAACTCCAACAAAAATTAGTCGTACCCAGGAAGGACATCATTTCCTTCTTGGTAGTGGGTTTTGGTGCTTGCAAAATTGCTACTTTTCTGTCCTCATGTAATGTCCTACCCTCCTTGGATATTACATATCCTAGGTATTTAACTTTTTTTTTCCAAAGCTGTAGTTTATTTCTGTTTACTTTATGTCCTTCAGTGGCTAAAAATTGTAATAGCGCTATGGTATATTCTTTACAATCTTGCTGGGTGGGGGCTGCCAGCAGGATATCATCAACATAAAGTAAAATCTGGCTACCTCTTGGTGGGGTACATCCCACTAAGTTGTTTGCCATTTCTTGTGAGAATATTGTTGGACTTTCACAATACCCCTGTGGTAGTCACGTATATGTATACCTTTTCCCCTGAAATGTGAATGCAAACCAATACTGGCTATCAGGGGGTATCGGTATCGAGAAGAAAGCATTGCTGATATTTACCACAGAAAAATATTTCTGTTGAGGTTTTAAATCATTCAACAGGGTATGTGGGTCTGGCACAGTAGGCGCCCTTGGTATTACTGCGTCATTTACAGCTTGTAAATCTTGGACTATACGCCACTCTCCATTCGCTTTCTTAACAGGAAATAAAGGTGTGTTACATGGTGAATCTGGAGATTCCACCAGCACCCCTTCCTTAAGTAAAGCTGCTATAAAAGGTTTGATTCCTACCTCTGCATCTTTTCTTAAGGGATACTGCCTTTTTTGTGGTCTAAATGCTGACTTTGGCATAATAGTAACTGGTCCCGCTGTACAAATAAGTCCTACATCTGATTTTCCTGTTGACCAAAGAGTTTCTGGTATATTCTGTAAGGCATTCTCTTCCTCCTTCAATAGGAGTGCTAATCAGCTGTCCTTGCTAGACTGCAAGTGTACAGCTGGGTGGGTCTGAGTTATCCAATTCAACTTCTGCATCTGTATTCCCTGTTCTGACAGTTCTAACTCTGTCTGTTTTTCCCATCTTGTAACTTTTTCTCCTAGGTCTACCCATTTTACATTCTTGCCCTTAGTTAAGCTAACGTGTGGTAATCGATTAGATTTAGTCCAAATCCAAAAAAGACAAAAGGAAAATTTTCCCTTCCATTTGGAAATATTCAATCTCCCCCTCCAAAACAATTCTTTCTTTCTAAAGTCCCTGTTGTACATATACCCAAAAAAATGGAAAAGTGTATCCATAAACAACTCCTTAACCACCTTCTCCATAACAATCTACTTGCTAACAGTCAACATGGATTTAGACCTTCTCACAGTACCACTACTGCATTACTCTCCTTTACTAACGCTATCAACCATAAGCGTAACAACACTAATCTATCATCTTCTATCTTCATAGATCTTTCAAAAGCTTTCGAGATGGTTAATCATAAACTCCTTCTGCACATACTAAAATCTCTTTCAATTCATCCTTCTTCCTTATCCTGGTTTACGTCTTACCTAGAAAACCGTCAGCAGGCAGTACTTTGGAAAAGCTCATTATCTAATCTCCTTCCTATCTCTTTAGGTGTACCTCAAGGGTCTATCCTTGGTCCACTCCTATTTTCTATCTTTATTAACGACCTCCAGTCAGCTATTCCAAACACTACTTGCATACAATATGCAGACGATTCCACTATAATCTGCACTGCTTCCTCTCAGACTGAACTCCTGTCACTTACCCAAAAAGCTTTTTCCACTGTTGAACACTGGTTCTCTGACTGTTGCCTACTCCTCAACCCCAAGAAAACAAAGTTGCTATTGTTCTCACCTACCCACAAATCAAGCTCTCTTAACTTCTCTATTACTTCCTCTGATAACACTCTGATTTCTCCTGATGCTACTACAAAACTACGAGGAATAACTATTGACAACAATCTCAATTTTGATTCTCATATAAACAACACAATAAAAGTAATAACAAAAAGATTGGTTCCCTTTATAGAATCAAGCCATTCCTTACTCCTGAAGCTCGGACCACCTTAGCTAGTTCTCACCTTATCTCTACCCTTCTATATGCTTTCACTATTTATACCAACCTCTCTAAAAATAACCTCAAGAAACTTGTTACATCTTACCATAATATTGCTTGATTTGCCACAGGATCCCTCTTCAGAACCCATCACTACCATAACCTAAAACAACTAGGCTGGCTTGAACTTCCTAACAGGCTGACTTATCAACAGCTCTTAACTGCTCACAAAATTCTATATCAGCCTTCTAAAACACCAATCCTCTCTAACCTCATTACGCCTTATAATAACTTGAAACACCTACGCTCTTCAAACAAACTACTGGTTAATATTACCATACCCAATAACTCTGCAGGTGACAGCCTTTTTTCTAACTCTGTTGGAAAAATGTGAAATAAACTGCCATCTGGACATCTCACCTTGTCTAGTCTTCCACTTTTAAAAAATGCGCTGAAAGCACATTCATTAAATACTAGCTTTGTTCCCTGTAACAACTCAGATTAACTCTTTCTTTTCCTTTTCCCTCCTTAATTCTCCTCACACAACATCCTATAGATATATAAAAAAATATTTTTTAAAATATTTTTAATTATTTCTTTTTCACCTTTTCCATATTATATAATACTTATATTTTAGAATTTGTATAGCAAATATCTACTAAACTTTCTTTATGTAATTTCCGGCTATGACTATGCCTCGTCTGCAGCTTGTGTGTATCCTCGCTGCCTGACCCAATGTGTTTATAATTTTACCTTGTATTGACTGTTTCTGTGAATTACTTGGTAGCTTATTTTGAGCCCCGGCCTCCACCGAAAATGGACATATATCCAGCTGATTAGCCCGCCAACAAATGTAAAATAGTGTAACAATAAGTCAATAAAAGAGCGCACATCAGGCACCACAGTTGTCGCTGTTTTACCACACCGGAGCAATGTTACTGTGCAACTTCAGGCGAGGCTGGTTTCAGTTTAGTTTCACCACAGGATAACAACCTCCGCCATCTGGTTTCGCTCGAGATGAGGCCGGTCCGCGGTGGTGGTGTTAGATTTTTAGCGTTTGAACACAGTTCGCCAGGAGCGCACGAAATTGTTCCAACACCCCGTCTCGTTTTCTCGTTTGCTCACTTTGTCAGCCTGTACCCCGCACATGAGAACAGCGTCAGTGCTTGGTGGCCTTTTTATAGCGCCGAGCGTTGCAGCAGCCTGTATCGTCGGCCTCACCAACCGCCGACTTAGTAAAGTCATCTTCAATCAAGACTTTATCGCGCCTCAGATGGTTCGTTAACATAGCTTACTATACTTTTAACAAATATTTTCTAATTTCAATTGATTCTGAAGGCGGCACTATTGCGCGCTCGGATGTTTTAACATTACTAGGTGACCACACAGTTAATACATTCTCAGTGAGTTTAAACACATGCACCTGTGGGCCAACACTTTTGAGCCTCTGTTTCAGCATAAAAGTCAGTGCCTCAAACCTAGGCTGTTCTTGATATTGATAAATTCAACACATTATAGTCACCAACAACAGTCAGTCCACTATTTCTGTCTCACCTCTGTTGGGATTACCTCTGGTGTTCATTCTTTTGCACACCGCGTACCGGAAAGCGGGGAAAATTCAACTCTTTCCTTACTTTGGTATCGTTGGGGATTGGTGGTTGTGTTTTAAACGTATTTAAATAGACTTCATGAATGCTGCCTCAATTGTTTGATGAAGGGTTGGTCCCGAAAGCCACAGTTTTATCACCATTTTATCTGTTTTTATAGAATAAAGTTTCAAACAGCCTGTTTGACCCTAACTGGTTTTCTTGATTTACATTTGTTTCTTGGCAAGCTAGTCCTTAAGGAGAAGAAGAGAGAATTTTATTCACCGCTTTTGTTCCTGGGCTCTTCCTTTCCACATGGCTGAGCAAAGAACAGAAAATATTGAACTCGGCTTTCCACCCTATAAACCGCAACCGAATACGGGTATGATACGTTTAAATTTGAGGCGGTGCCAGCCAGATCCTTGCTTAATATTGACTTAAATAATAAATAGAGTCTCCACTCAACTCATGTTCTGTGAGTGAGAGAAATGACTAAGAAACCTTTTAATAATCTGTTAAGCTCTTTTGGATACCTGACGGAAAACTGAAATGGTATTATAATGGCAGAGTTTCCATATAGAGTGTGTTTGGTAGTTTAAAAGGCAACAAGAGGCATGAAGGTACCATGTGCCAGCACAAGGAGATGTTTCTGATTTACTTGCATGAAAATAGAGATTAATGTGTAGAGACTAGCTATCGTTATATGCAAGTCTTTTAATAGGAATATTTCTCTCCTGTTGAATGCAGCGATGGGCTTATTACAGTAGGAAAATACAAAAACAACTGGAGCAGTATACCACTGGGTTCCATCAAAATAAATATGCAGAAGCTGTCGATAGCATCAAACTGTTTGGAAAGAAGTTGCAGGCAACTAAAGAATATCCATAGGGACTATCAGGATTTTCTTAAAAGACAAATCTTTACCTGGCTGAAGAAACCACAGGAAAGAACTGGTAACCTTTGGTGCCCACGGATGGTGGAAGGGAGAAAGTTAACATCTACTCCAGGTCAGGCACAATGAAGTGAGGTGAATAATTTGGATGTGATGCCTACAGAAGCTCTGCCCTCTGTAGAAGCAACAACCAGCATGGTGAATCAGTCACAGAATGTGGACCCAGCAAGCTCAACACAACTAGACAATTTACAGCTAGGAGCGAGGCCTAAAACTTCTAACTTGATAGAAATGGGAAAGGGTTGAATTCCTCCCATCCTCCTGGTACCATGCGCAGCTTAACACCAGAGAGAGGCCGCAACACAGGGAAGTGAAGAGACAGAAAATAGTGGGCTGACTTTTGTTGGTGACTATAATGGATGAGACTTGGTCTAATGTGGTTTTGGACCCCAGAATACCAGCCAAGAGCTTTTGGGGAGGGGTTGACTTTTATACCGAGTAGAGGCTCAAACCTAAAGACGCTATTTAGATTTGCATATGTCAGCTATAATATAGCACTGAGGAAATGGTATGTAATAATATGAATGTACGAACAATGTTAAACATCCAAGCACCTTTGTTCCAATACACCCTACAACAGCAACTTTTGGCGACATGTAAATTGAAAAATTAAAATTATTTTGATGTAAAAGTTAGTAAATATGATAAAATCTGAATGCTCTGAAAAGAAGCATTAAATTTTACTGGAAGATGAACATATTGTAATTAAGTCAAAAAGACAAGGGTGGGGGTGTTGTTGTTTTGAATACTGGCATATACCTCAGCACTGAATGATTTAATAAAGATGCGCCAAACCTATTTAAGTGTTTCTCCCATAATGCTGAGAAATTTAATTTGTAAAGTGAGAACAAACTTGAAGAAATTATGGACAGGTGTTAGTTGGAACACACTATAGAGACCCTTCATATATAGAGCATCCTGTGACACCAATATTTAAAAAGCCTAAAAATCCACATACCACTACCCATGAGAATGATATAGTCCTGGTAGGTGGATAACAGAAGACGAATCCACATGGGTAAACTAAACTGAAATAGTGATGCAGTGTTACCCACGAATATTAAAGAGGACAAAAGGACACTTTAGCAAGGTAAGTTATCAGAGGTTGGGAAAACAAACAATGACTCAAATGGTTAATGGTTACCTTGATGTTAACAACCTCTTCACTACAGCAGTTATTAGTAATAAATCCATGGCCTAAATGCTGATCAGGGCTCAAAAGCAAAGAAAGTGTTTGATGAGAACAAAACCAAAGTTAATTCACTGGAAGTCTACAACCTTACTTGAAATAATGTGTTTATGTGTAATGGTGCATACTAGAAAAACAGGGTGTGGCTATGGGCACACCCTGTGCAAACCCATACCAACCTAGTGTTGGTACTGGGAAGAAATGAATGTATGTGGCCATCGATCAATGGTGGAGCAATGGGCCCACTGTATTATGTCTTCGTTTTATGGATGATGTTTATATTTTATGGCGACATGAGGGGATGAAATGACAAGGTTTCGAAAGTTACATTTAGAGACAACTAATGATTTTTATGTTTACAGTCAAAAGTGATTTTAAATCCAGAGGATTTTGGATGTAAGAATGTCTTCAAAGATGTAGGGACTCAGGTATATCAATTTCTATATAAGAAAATTGTTGGAGCCAATCATTATTTCTGAATTCCTTTCAAGTATGCATCCTAGACGTACTTTTTAGTTACAGTAGTGGCGTGGTTTACTATTTACTGAGATCATGCACAGAAGAAGCCAGTTTTGAAAAGAGCTGGAGAGTTTACAGAACCATAAGTGGCAAGGGTACATAGAAGTAAATTTTGATGCAAAGAGGGGTTAGAAACTGAAAAGACAGATAGGTGCGGGGAAAGGCCAGGACCATGGTTCAAAGCTACCGAGGTTACAAAAGCACAGAGAATGCAACATAGTGATACAAAAAGTAATAATGATAGGCTTAAGTGCTACAATATAGCCCAATATCAATGGGTCTGCAACAACAAACAAAACTGAAAACTTAAGAGGATACACTCAAAAATATAGTGGATAAAGAACCAATCTTGGGTTTAGATGCAACAGTAACTTGAAAAGACATGTCATGTAAAGTATCCAGGAATGAGAGAAAACAAAAACCAGGGTTAACATCAGACAGAATGTACCTTCTTTCCTGCAGGCACTGAAGAATGGTCAGCGATTGAAGACAAGAATATTTTGTTCACCCGGCAACAAAACAATAAAGGTTATTTAACCCATATGCAGATCGCCACAGAAAATGGTGGCTTGGCCAGCCAATCACACCAAAGTTACACAGGGAAACAAACTAAAATTGAAAATTAGATACAACACCAGTAGTACAGACAGAAAGATGAACAAGCAATGCCCAGGCAGTATACGAAATGCACTAAGAATCAACACACTCATAAATTGTGGTTTTATGGTAGTTACTCATAAGGAGTGTGCGGGGGCATAGTGAATGTCACAGAGTAATGAATTCCACTGGATTACAGAGCTAAAGTAGCAAATCATCCACCAGGGTTGAACAAGTGCATACCTTAAGTCCAGCCCTTAGGGAAAGGAGGGTAATGAGATGATTGGCAGTTGTGTTTTTAAATGGGCCTAAATAGTCTCTGTTGTCGTTGCTCACTGAACTGATGAAGGGTCGTCCCAAAAGCGCCTGCTAAAGCCTTTTTCACCATTTACCTGTTTTTATGGAATAAAATTTCAGCCATTCGTTTGGACCTATTCGTTTTCTTGGATTTACATTGGTTTCTTGGCGCTTTGGTACTTAAGGATAGCGAGAGAATTTTATTCACAGAAGTTTATGTGGTGAGCAGGGAAGCAGTTACCCTCAAACAGAGGCTTAAGGGTCTTGAGGTCTTAAATTCAAATGATAGCTGAGGGACTGGCATGATTGACTACAGAGGCACAGAGGTGGTGATGGTGACTTTACCATAATTGATGGGAGATGCATTTGGGTCATGAAGTTCTTAATCTGTTAACTGGGGTCTATGTCCCTGACCTCATACGTTATCATGAACTCCAAGTAATTGAAAGGATGAGATCATGCACTCAAGTGTGTGTGGAAATGGAGGTTCCTTCATGGGGTTACTGGGCTCAATCCTAATAAAAGCCTAGGAACCATCAAGCTGATGCAAATGGAAATTTTGTTTTACATTCATTATGGCTTACATGTTCTGTGTTTAAATGGCGTCTATATCACATGATCGAAATGTTAATACAAAATAACTAAACGTCGATCACTACTAACGCGCATTACCACAAAACATCAAATGGCAAGCCCACTACGTCCAATGGAACATGAATGAAGTGAGGGGCTTCTGCCCTCACATGTACCCCTAACTAAATATACCACCCCAGAGATCGCTCCACACTGCAGAAAGGGCAAAACTCAAGTAACAGCCAAATGACTTGTTTCCTGAGTGGAAACTGCCGCTCACGGTTTTGTGGTTCGACATATGATCGACATTGTGTCATGAAAACGCGAATTAATCAAACGCTCAACGTAATCAACGCTTTAAATGTACTCTATGTTTTCGGCCAAGCTAATGTAGTTTTCCTTGTACAATGTGTCTATGTTTTTGTCCTTGTGAATGTCGCTGAAAATGGTCCTTGAGCAGTCCACCTACCCGCCATCAAAAGTACAAATAAATCTGAAGGATTTTGGAGTTAGAATACCGTCTTCATATCTGGGAGCCGATGATGATGTAGTTTTGATACTCCATGATTATATGGCTCCCGGGATTTCCCAAGAAAACATATGCCAAAGCGTACAGTCCCTGGGAAGTAACGAGACAGATGGTGATGTGATGGAGAGCTGATATCTATCCTCTGACCTGAGAACACATCAATATCCCATAGGAGGACCTAGAGACTCTTGCTGGGATTTTGTGTGGGCATGATCTGCTCTGCTCAGGGCTGCCACCCGGTACCGCCCATATATCACCGATAATCAGTTAAGAAATAGGGTGGATAGCTTCCAAATCATCCATATGAGTTCGTGTAAATTAACATGCTATTTTTCTCATTCTGAGCTCTCTAATCTGATGTAGTGGATCTGTGAATTTTTCTTTTATCTGCTCGACTCACAACATATTTCCATATCTGCCAGGGTGAAACAGAGACATTTATGAGTAGCCGCTCATCACAAATGTGATTTTATTTTATTTATGTCAATGCACACACTTTGGTACCTTAGGAGTATTCTAGAACCCAAAGGTACACGTATCAAGGTTACCAAGGGTTTGGGGACTCACTTCATTGCAAAAATATTTCGAGAATGACAGTATTTTGCATGTAGTCAAAGACTGGTGATTGCCACCTAGTGTCAGTGACTACTGGATCGCTAATTTCTGTGATGGAATTTGTTTCACTTAAACTAGTATATTTTCGGCCTGTATGACTATACAAGCAATAGTAGCACCTGAACTTTGTGTCTGTGCTTTTACACCTGCCCTTCATTGTAGGAATGCACTTTTAACAGATTTCTCGTAACTATACTACTCTGTTTAGCCTGGGTGTTTTCACAGTTTTAAATAGGTAATTCTAGTATGTTTCTCATTTTATTTGCCAATTTTTTCCGACATTTCCTCATTCATAGCCAATATATATACATACTTTTATGTGAATAGCAAAATTTATAGATGACTAAGGCTTCTACACAAAATGACCATAGGTGTAAGTAAACACCTGGTTCTGCTTACATGCTTTGTAAAGGAAAAGTCTCCAAATTATTCCTTTTAGGTGGTTTGTTAAGTTGTTCATCTAGTGTACCTGCCTACAGACACTAGCAAAACAATCAATTTGGCAACAAATTGTAAATATTCTGAGACAGCCGCTGTCATTAATTAGGTTCCCAGTAGTAGGAAGAATTCATTTGTTATGACTGCATAGAAACTTGTAACAAGCCTATCAATCACCTGGCAAATTATGAGTAGATGAACAAGCTTTCCACCCCTCAAAGCAACTGACATGTGTGAACCCCAATCATGTGGCAGTATCTGGATATAATGAGAGACTACATCTCCAGAGTGAGTTTCTGACCGCATTTCACAGATAATTGGCATTAGTAGTAAGTAACATTCTCAAATTGCTGGAAAACCATGTGGTATTGAGGCATATGACATAAATTGTTGGAGGGTAATGCAGAAAAATGCTGCAAAACAAACCAAGGAATACAAAAGGTCGTACTAAGTGTTATAGGCAAGAGTCTGTGATTATATATCTATTATAAAGATAAAAAGAGACTGTTCATGGTTACACAGACAGAGCTGGTCAGTCAGGCATGAGGATGATTGTTGAGATTGGAATATTAAATTTCAGCTTATAAACTCAAAGTTTAGCAGAAACAAGGACTGACTACTTTCTGGATGAAGGGACCAGAGCTGAGGAACTGGATAGCAAATATTGAAGGCATTCACAAAGTTCTACCAAAACTTGTAAATTTGAGAGGGAGTAAATTCACCAGTGGTTAAAGACGATCGAAAATGATGCCATCCCTGAGAATCCTATTTAGTTAAGGAAAGTTAAAGGTAACTGATTTAGAGATACATGCACTTACTAGTATTGTCTCCTTTCTTCGGTAGTTTCTTTTATTTTCTATACTGTTTTAAATTTTTCATTACTACTGTAAAAGTTTTAACTTTTTCAATTTTGTTGCAGGCCACAACCACATGTTGCCTGTTTTATATTTGTAAAGGGTTGAAAACTACACCTTTTGTAAATGTAAGTGATGTTTAGCTTGTTACACGTGAAATGTAATAATCAATCTTTAAGTTAAAGGAAGTTAAACCTTGGAGAAAATAATAAAATACTAATTAGGTTATACTACACATAGTAACAGGAAAAACATGTAAGAAAAATATTATAAAGGGTACTTGAAAAGAACATCAGAACCAAGATTTTGGGAGCAGGTGATAAATGGACATGAGTTATCAAAATTGTATGAAGCTTGATAAACTTGTTGGTTAGGGGACTCAGACCACCTTGCTTATACAGGTTAAATGCATTCAAAGAAGAGTGCAGAAGTTGGACAGTAATCTCGTTATACTACAGACAGATTTTTATAATCAAAGACATAATAGATGTATTACAGTGTAAAAATATACTACAATAATAAAGTAAAAATAGCATTGGCTAAACATTTAAATAAAGATATTATAGATGATCAATAGAGGGAAATATGCTTTAATCCTAGATATGCAGCAAAATCATGATAATTTATATTTTTTGCATGGAAATGTTTGCACATATATTTGTATACCCCTATGAGTCTAAAATGATCCCATAGGCAAGAGGCATATGATGGAGATGTGATGGTTCAGAAAGAGGTTCTTGGTAGCATGCATTTTGGGAATGTACAAGAATGTGTAAGTTAAAGCATATTTCTTCTTCACCAGTCCCAACTCATAGAGGCCTTCAAAATCCTTAAACAACCTGAGAATACCCCAGCACTAAAAAACTTAATGACTCCCTACTCCAATCTAAGCTGCCTTCGCTCAGCAAATGGACACCTTGTCCAAACAACTAAATCTCTCAACCTAGGTGGTGACGTGTTATTTGCCAACACCACTGGTAAAATATGGAACTCTCTCCCAAATAACATCACGCTTGCAACTTCTCTAAGTCAATTCAAAAATAGTCTAAAACTCCGCTTCAAGTCACACTGGCTATGTCCTTGCTCAAACCCAGACTGCCATTAACTAAAACATAAACAACTAGTTAAGACGATAAGTACTTTGTATACTGTGATAAAGAAATATGTATCCTGTCTAACTCTATGTCATTATACTGCCTACCGTCCTTGCTAATATGTTATTAATGTTACATTTGTAGTAATCTCAGAAATAGTAATGGCAGTCTTGTACTTGTATGTAAATAGCCTATGTTTTTGTTAAGTTCTTTCAGCTCATTTACTGTACCTAATTATCAATGTAACTCTGTTGGAGCTTTTCTCCCCGGGCCTCCGCTGAAAAAGGACATGTATCCAGTCCGACCATCCCGGTTAACAAATGTAAAATAAATAAAATAAAATAAAATAGATTCAGTACAAAAATGACTTGACTAATATGCTAAGTCTTATACAGAATTTAACCTATAATATAGAGATGTTTTGTTGAGTTGGAGCAAAATAGCATGTATTAAAGAGGTGAAGGCATTGCTATCTTTAGTGCTGATAATGACTAAGAAAGCTATAACTAGAAAATGGAAAACCAAATAAAATTATCAATGGGAGAGGAGAAATGATGATTACAGAGATAAAAAAATGTGGAACTGAAAATTATTAAAGATCATAAATAGATGCTATAATGGAAGTTGAGCTTGAAGAGAACACTGACATGGAACAAAGTCCCTAACATGTATATATAGTTAATAAAGTAGACTCCAATAAGAGGTGTGAAGTAACTGGTCCAAGTATTACGATTTCTAATGTAGGAAAAATAAACAATATAGACACTAATTAATACCTGATCACAAATTATATTGTAAATCGTCAATTTGTGTGTTAAAAATGATTTTGCCTGATTAGTCATGTTAAATCAAGCATATGATTAAGGTTAGAGAGTTTAGAGATACTAGTTGATTGTTATATTAAATCTACATGCTTAACAATGGCAAAGTATACATAATTGAATGTAAATATATATGCAATTATAAATGGTTGTATCAGCAATCACTGCCAAAATAATAATGCACCATGCATGGGGATTGCACAGTATATCAAACCAATAAATATTAATAAACAGTTTACACTGATTGAAAAAGACTAGATAACATAGCTGTATGTTCAACTATGACTGTGAGTTAAACTTTTTGTTTTTTAATCGTTACATAACTCCTTATTTTTAATGTGGTACCACGGATTTTGTTATAGTCTCTTCAGAATGACTGCCTACCTGCTCTGTTTCCCTGATCTATGACAAGACAGTAATCTTTTTGTCCCTGACTTGTATAAACAAAGTCTTAACAAAATAAATACAAATCTAGTCCCTGATCTAAAACAGAAAAAAAGGTAGATTCACCTTACCTGAGCCTTCGTGATTGATCACCTGGTTCGAGTAAACCCGTCCTTCAGTCGCAGATCAGAAAGTGGCTGTCCTCTTTTGTACGACAATTCAGTTAGAGGGCTTTTCAACTAAGAAGAACCGATGTGGTTTCTTCCCCGTACGGTTTCAAGCCATCTGGCCTGTCTGATCCGAGGTGAAGTGAGGGTTTCCGGTCCAAAGGACCAATCTGTCAAAGGAAAAAACTTCAAAGACCCATACACGTAAGGTTCAGTTAAGGCATATTTAATTACTTGCAGCAAGGAGACAAAAACATGCAAATACAAGGATTTGTCTATCTACTAACAGGAAGTATGCTTATTCTTATACTGTTTTACAAGACATGGCCTTCTATGGCTGACATAATCAAACACAACTTTCAGTATTGTTCTACAGCAAATGTTACTCAGATTTTCTGCTGACATGACTAGATTTGTGAGAAACTTTTGAGAAAAACAACCTGGCCTTGGTGGGCACTAATTTGTTTACAGGCTTCTATTGTACAGTGTTACATTTCAAGGTGCTCTTCTAACTCAGATACAAGCAAATGCTGATTGCAGTTCATATTTTCAAATAGGCTTTGTTCTAATTATCTATAGCTTCTACAGCTGTGTATTTTCTCACAGCACAAACGGAACTTCTTGTCTAAGTTTCATACAAGTAGTATTGTTCTATTCATTATTTTCCCTAACATAAGCAGGAATTATCTGCTTCTCAGTAAATTTCCAAGGCACAAGCAAGATTTTAGCTAAAAATACAAGGTCAGAAAGTATCTGCAGTTTGTACAGATTTATGCAGTATGAAATAGAATAAATGTGTTAACCCTTTTCAAGCTCTAAATGCACTAAGCATATTACTAATACACACATTAATACATATTTTTCCTCTGCCTGTTTCAAAGTTGCTGTGGTACACATTAATGGTGTTAGAGGAAGCATTCTACATCCAAAATATAACACTTTAGAAATGTCCAAGTATTTACTTTATTTTTTTGACTCCTTACTCCTAAAACATTTGGCTTGTTGCTAGCTATTAGAGATTGATGTCACTAAATAATGACATAGATTTGAGTTTCAGACATTTATTTTGTTTAGAAAATTAATTCTAACATGAATACTGTTTTTAAGCAACCTTTTAAAGAAAAAAATTAAAATCTCATCCTATTTGTGAGCCTTTGTTCCCCCTTTATTTTATCTAGATTTCTTTAGCTGAAAGGTTGAGAGGTATGCAGACCTCTTTTCTACTGTTGCCAATGGTCGTTCTCTCTCGTGCACACAGACACACACACACACACACACACACACACACACACACACACACACACACACACACACACACACACACACACACACACACAAACCCCCCCTATATATATATATATATATATATATTCATTTATATATATATATATATATATATATATATATATATATATATATATATGGATCTACTTCTAAACCTTGAAATCTCTTATAATTGAACTTAATTTTCACAAGACAAAAATTGCGAAAGCTTAAATTCCCGAATGGTAAATTTTTCCCAGGGTAAGTAAACACTTGCCCAAACTTAAATGAAACACAGACCGTATTAAATAAAACCCAGCTAGGTCGGGCACTATGACCCCAGACCCCCCAATGTGGGGGACTCCACACTCCACACACCCCCTACTATATATACCAACTTCAGGATTGCACTACAGTGGAGAAAAGGGCATGTTGGACAAGTGTTTACTTACCCTGGGAAAAATTCACCGTTCAGGTATTCAAGGTTTCTCAGTTTTCTTCCTGTCAAAAGGAAATTCAATTATATATGATTCTGAGCTTCAGAAGGGCATCCACACATGCATATATATATATGGTTTACTATCAATTTGTTGATCGCAACTTGTGTGATTTACAAAATTTCGAGAGAGCCGTATATCAACTCAAAACATCTACCCAAAAAATGTCGGAACTTACATCAATGAATGCAATACAGCATTCGCTGTTGTGAATTCCGACATTCCAAGCCAGATCGCACTATAGTGGGGATTGGGAAATGTACCCTTACCATCACTGTAGTGTGATATCAGAGTTTGTATATATAAGTAGGGGGGTGTGGGGGGTGCAGAGGGGCTTATCCCCCTGCAACATGTAATGAAGTGTGGCAACTCTGACAGGCAGACAGTCTGGGAGTCTGCTTCTTGTTCAAAAATGTCGATATCGACATTTTCGGACATCTGGTTCGACATTTATGTTAGTCGATGTGCGAACCCACATTTCGGTTCGACAACATGACTATTCGACTGTTACAGTCGACAAATTGATACTAAATCATATATATATATATATATATATATATATATATATATATATATATATACACACACACACACACACACACACACACACACACACACACACACACACACACACACACACACGTGTGTTTGTGTGTGTGTGTGTGTGTGTGTGTGTGTGTGTATCTATACAGAGAGAGAGAGAGAGAGGGCATTAGCTATACCTTTGGCAGTCTAAGCAGAGAAGACAACTAAGCATGGAATTAAATGTTTTATTTATTGAATCTTTATAAACTGGGTAGGTAACCAGGTCCTAGGACCCTTTTCAGCCATGACCCAGGTGCTGTTATACAGGATAGTGCATTTAATATAGCACAATTTTAGGGAAACATGTTTTTAAACAAATATACAATAGCATGAGAAATACAATTATGAATGCAATCATTTCAGGCTTACAGTAACCATGAAGTACAGATGGTTATACCTGAAATTGTTGTATAGCTTACTATTTCTATAATTTTTACATTTACACAACTGGTGAGTTATAGTTTGCTAGCTACTGTAACATCCATAACAAAAGATAAAGTTTTCCATTTACTTCTTCTCCTTTTCCTGTAGGGGTCACCACAGCAGAACAACGGTCCACAGAACAATTGGCAGTGGAGTTTTACAGTGTCAAGTTGCCAGCCCGGCACCCAACCTTCCATAGAAGGCACACACATGCACACACTCACACCTAGGGCCAATTTAGAGTATCCAATCCACCTACAGCATGTCATTGGAATGTAGGAAGAAACTGCAGCACCCGGAAGAAACCCATGCGGCTGCACGGAGGGCATGGAGACTCCATACAGAAGGCACTCCATACAGAAGGCACCCCAGACAAGAATTGAACCAGAGAACCTCTTGCTGTCATTCAGCAATGCTAACTGCTGCACCACCATGGCTGCCCAAAGTTTTCCATTTACGTATTTACATAAGATAGTTTGCAGTGTTCCTCTTGGTAATGACAAGCTAGCAAGTAAAAAAAATGGAGTGTGCATGGCTGCCATTGACAAAATGGAGTGTGCACAGCTGCCCTAGACAAAATGGAGTATGCACAATTGCATTTTAGCTGTTTTATCTGGATTGTTAAATGATGGTCACGGCTTTGTCTTTTGGGCACTGCATGTTCTATATCTGAGATCATGGTTGATTGTTTTATGCAGGTGAGCAGGGAAGCAGTTACCTCAGACAGAGAAGTTTATGCAGATACAAGAAAACAGTCGAGTCCAAACAGGCTGTGCAAACTTTTACTCCAGATAAAATGGTGATAAAACTGTGAGCACTTTCGGGATGACCCTTCATCAGACAGTGAAACAGCATTTATGAAGACTATTTAAATACATTTAAAAACACAACCACCAATCATCTCATTACCCTCCTTTCCCTAAGGGCTGGACTTAAAGGTATGCATGTATTCAACCCTGGTGGATGATTTGCTGCTAGCTCTGTAATCCAGTGGAATTCATTACACTCTATGACATCCACTATGCCCCCCCCCCTTTTACTCATATGAGTAACCTGTATAACCATAAATTTAAAGGTATATGCTGGATTCTTAGAAGTATGCACATACACAGCATTACGTTCATCTTTCTGTCTAATACTGTACAAGTGATGTACCCTAATTTTCAATTTACAGT
Organism: Protopterus annectens; assembly: GCF_019279795.1. Taxonomy (NCBI): domain Eukaryota; kingdom Metazoa; phylum Chordata; order Ceratodontiformes; family Protopteridae; genus Protopterus; species Protopterus annectens. Next base: position 418,468,464 of record NC_056725.1, read on the forward strand.
TTGTTTTCCCTACATAGTAACTGGGGCATGATTGACACATCGCTAAATATACCACATTTTCCGTGTGACAGTCTGCATATAGTTTAAATGTATATTCCTTTTTGTTTATGGGGTGAACAAAGCTATTCTTATCACTAATCATGAAACAAGTCTTACAGTGCCTGCAAGGAAAAGTAACAGTTCTATCTGATGTTAACCTAGTTTTATTTCTCCTTCCTGGTTCTTTACACAACATGTCTTTCAAGTTACTGTTGCATCTAAAACCAAAGCTTGGTTCTTTATCCACTATATTTTTGAGTCTATCCTCACTTAACAGGATTTTCCAGTTTATTTCGCAGACCCCATTGATATTGTTGCTATATTGTAGCATAAGCCTATGTTTATTACTTTTTTGTATCATTGTGTTGTTCTCATGGCTTTGTGTCTCATTGGCTTTGAACCATGGTCTAGCCTTTCCCTTTCTATCTCCCTTTACTAGTTCTAAACCCTCTTGCATCAAGTTATTTGTATAACCCCTTTGTACCATATGGTTCTGTAAACTGTCCAGCTCTTTTTCAAAATTGGATTCTTCTGTGCATAGTCTCAATGTGTGTAAACCCTGACCCATTACTATGTTCCTAAAAGTACGTCTAGGATGCATACTTGAAAATTCCAAATAATGATTGTTCGAACAATTTTTCTTATATAGAGAGGTTGATATACCAGTTCCTACATCCTTGGTTATTCTTACATCCAAAAATTCTATGGATTTAAAATCAATGGTTGTCTCTAAATGCTTAACAAACATTGTCAAGTTCATCCTCACTATGTTGCTATAAAATATAAACATCATCCATAAATCGAACATAATGCACTAGATATTCACTCCACCATTGATCATTAATACATACATTCATTTCTTCCCAGTACCCCAACACTAGGTTGGCGTATGAGTTTGCACAGGGTGTGCCCATAGCCACACCCTGTTTTTGCCTATAGTATGCACCATTACACATAAACACATTATTTTCAAGTAAGAGTTGTAGAACTTCCAGAATTAACTGGTTTGTTCTCCCATCAAACACTTTCTTTACTTTTAGTACTTCCCTAATCGCATTTAGGCCATAGTTATTACTAATAACAGTAAAGAGGTTGTTAACATCAAGAGTAACCATTAATACATTGGTTATTGTTTTGTTTTCTGCAACCTCTGATAACATACTCAAAAAGTGTCCTTTGTCTTTTAATATTCGTGGATAACACTGCATCACTATTTTCAGTTTAGTTTCCACCCACGTGGATAAATGTTCTGTTATCCACCTCCTACCTGAGACTATCGGTCTCATGGGTGGTGATACAACATTTTTGTGGATTTTTGGAAGCATTTTAAATATTGGTGTCACAGGATGCTCTATATGAAAAAAAGTCTAACAAATCTTGTTCCAACAAACCCTGTCCCTTAATTTATTCAAGTTTTGTTCTCACTTTACAAATTCAATTTCTCAGCATTATAGGAGAAACACTTAAATAAGTTTGTGCTAGCAGCAAATCATCCACCAGGGTTGAATACATGCATACCTTTAAGTCCAGCCCTTAGGGAAAGGAGGGTAAAGAGATGCTTGGTGGTTGTGTTTTTAAATGTATTTAAATAGTCTTCATAAATGCTGTTTCACTGTCTGATGAAGGGTTATCCCGAAAGCACTCAGTTTTATCACCATTTTATCTGGAATAAAAGTTTGCACAGCCTGTTTGGACTCGACTGTTTTCTTGGATTTACATTGGTTTCTTGGCAAGTGAGTCCTTAAGGAGAGGAAAAGAGAATTTTTATTCACAGAAGTTTATGTAGGTGAGCAGGGAAGCAGTTACCTCAGACAGAGATGTTTAAGTATCTTGAGGTCTTGTTCATAAATGATAGCTGAGGGGATCACATGATTGACTAGTAGAGGGGTACAAAGGTGGCAGTGATGCAGGGATTTACCATACTGATGAAGTGGGAGATGCATTCCGGGCTGAAGTTCTTAATCTGTTAATCAGTCTATGTCCCTGACCTCACATGTTATCATGAACTCTGGGCAGTGATTGAAGGGATGAGATCATGCATCAAGGGGTGGAAATGAGGTTCCTTCGTGGGTTTACTGGGCTCAATCCTAATAAAAGCTTCAGGAGTTCATCAAGCTGGGATGCAAATGGAAATTTTGTTTCTCTTTACATTCATTATATTACATGTTCTGTGTTTAAATGGCGTCTATATCAGATGATCAAATGTTAATTAAGCAAATAACTAAACGTCAATCACTAATAATCGCACACACAAAACATCAAATGGCAGTTTCCACTCATTGCCCAATGGAAAAAAAAAACACAAATGAAGTGAGGGGCTTCGCTCCTCACACCCCTAACTAAATATACCAACTCCGAGATCGCTCCATACTGAAGAAAGGGCAAACTCCACGCAACAGCCAAATTACTTGTTTCCCTGAGTGGAAACTGCCGTTCACGGTTTTGTGTGTTTGATTATTAGTGATCGACATTTAGTTGTTCAATTAACTAAACGTTCAATTAATTAATATAGTCCCATTTAAATGTACCTATGTTTTCACAAGCTAATGTAGTTTTCTTTGTATAATGTGTCTATGCTTTTTTGTCTCAGATTGTCGCTGAAAATGGTCCTTGGAGCAGTCCACCTACCCAGTTAACAAAGAAAATAAATAAATCTGGAAGGATTTTGGAGTTTAGTCACTGCTCCTCATATCTGAGGGGAGCCAGATAATGATGTAGTTTTGATACCTTATGATTATGGCTCCTGGACATTTCCCAAGAAAACATACAAGGCACAGTCCCCTGGGAAGGGACCCAGGACAGATGCAGGATGTGATGGAGAGCTGATATCTATCCTCTGACCTGAGAACACATCAATATCCCATAGGAGGACCTAGAGACTCTTGCTGGGATTTTGTAAGTATGATCTGCTCGGGCTGCCACCAAAATTACCATCACCGGGATAATCAGTTAAGAAATAGGGTGGATAGCTTCCAAATCATCCATATATGAGCCTGTGTAAATTAACATGCTATTTTTTCTCATTCTGGAGCTCTCATAATTTGATGTAGTGGATCTGTGAATTTTATCTTTCTATCTGCACGACTCACAACAAATGTCCATATCTGCCAGGGTGAAATGAGAGACATTTATGAGTAGCCGTCTGTCACAAATGTGTGATTTATTTTATTTATGTCAATGGGTTGACACTGTGGTACCTTAGAGTATTCTAGAACCCAAAGGTACACTGATCACAGTTACCAGCAAGGGTTTGGGGACTCACTTCATTGCAAAAATACTTTTTAAGAATGACAGTGATTTTTTGTGCATGTAGTCAAAGACTGGTGATTACACTTGTAAGTGTCAGTGACTACTGGATCACACTTCTGTGATGGAATTTGTTTTACTGAACTAACATTTTGCCTGTATGACTTACAAGTAACAGTAGCACCTGAACTTAGGTCTGTGTGCTTTTACACCTGCCCCTTCATTGTAGCAATGCACTCCTCTTTTTTAACAGATTTCTCAAATTATACTACTCTGTTCAGCCTGGGTGTTTTCGCAGTTTTAAATAGTAATGTAGTATATTTTCATTTTATTTGCTTAATTTTTTCCCACATTTCCTCATTCATAGCCAACATATATACATACTTTAGTGTGAATAGCAAAATCTCTATAGATGACTAAGGCTTCTCATATTGTAAATGACCATAAAGTAAATACCTTGTTCTGCTTACATGCTTAGGGAAGGAAAAATTTAAATTATTCCTTTAGGTGGTTTGTTAAGTTGTTCATCTAGTGTACCTGTTTACAGATGGCAGACTGAAGTACAAAACAATCAATTTATAATAAATTGTAAATATTCTGAGACAGCCAAGTCATTAATTAGGTTCCCAGCAGTAGGAAGAATTCATTTGTTATGACTGCATGTAGAAAACTTGTAACGTTTTACTAACCACCACTTTGAAATTATGAGTAGTTGAACAGCTTTCCTGCACTTTTCTCAAAGAACCTGATATGTGAACCCCAATCATGTGGCAGACTGATATAATGAGAGACTAAGATTCCAGAGGAGTTTTCTGACTGCATTTTGAAGCAGATAATTGGCATTAGTAGTAAGGAGCACAACATTCCTTAAATTGATGGTAAACTATGTGCCAGGCAAGTTAGAATGTCAGCAGTTTTTGAAAATTCTTAATTTACCTTAATTTACAAGCTGCACAGAATGAGCAAGTCACAGCCACCCATAATGATTTATCTTGGATAAGCACTGACTTCAGATCAACGTCACTTCTCAAGTTGATCCATGTGAGATGCCCTTTATAACTTTCATGTAAATAAAAAACGCTGAGACCTAAAATTTGAAAACTAGCACCATGTGCCACTCTAATGTCTTCATGGGGATGTTAAGCCAATGATCAACACTAATGAATAAACATTCTAGATATTGATGGACTTTATGTAGCATTAAATAAAGACACAGGCACCCACACCTCAGTGCTCACTGGTCAAAGTTATGATAATCTTTGCAAGTTACCATAGAAAATAATAACAAAATATGGCTATCATCATCATCTTCTTTTGGCTGTTCCCGTTAGGGGTCGCCACAGTGGATCACCTGTTTCCATTTCTTCCTGTCCTCTGCATCTTGCTCTGTCACATCAACCACCTGCATGTCCTCTCTTACCACATCCATAAACCTTATCTTAGGCATTCCTCTTTTCCTGTTACCTGGTAGCTTCATCCTTAGCATCTTTTTCCCAATATACTCAGCATCCCTCCTCAACACATGTCCAAACCAACATAATCTTGCCTCTCTGGCTTTGTCTCCAAACCTTCCAACCTGGGCTGACCCTCTAATATACTTATTCCTAATCCTGTCCAACCTCGTCACACCCAGTGCAAATCTTAATATTTTTAACTCTGCCACATCCAGCTCAAACTCCTGCCTTTTTGTCAATGCCACTGTCTCCAACCCATATAACATAGCTGGTCTCACTACCCTCTTGTAGACCTTCCCTTTCACTCTTACAGGTACTTGTCTGTCACAAATCACTCCTGACACTCTTCTCCACCCACTCCATCCTGCCTGTACTCTCTTCTTCACCTCTCTTCCACACTCACCGTTACTCTGAACTATTGACCCCAAGTATTTAAACTCATCTACCTTTGCCACCTCTACTCCTTGCATCCTCACCATTCCTCTATCCTCCCTCTCATTCACACACATATATATTCTGTCTTAGTCCTGCTGACCTTCATTCCTCTTCTCTCTAGAGCATCTCTCCATCTCTCCAGGGTCTCCTCCACCTGTTCCCTACTCTCACTACAGATCACAATGTCATCTGCAAACATCATAGTCCATGGGGACTCCTGTCTGATCTCATCTGTCAACCTGTCCATCACCATTGCAAATAAGAAAGGGCTCAGAGCTGATCCTTGATGTAACCCCACCTCCACCTTAAACGCTTCCATCACTCCTACCACAGACCTCACCTCTGTCACACTACCTTCGTACATATCCTGTACCACTCTTACATACTTCTCTGACACTCCTGACTTCCTCATACAATACCATAACTCCTCTCTAGGCACCCTGTCATATGCTTTCTCTAAGTCTACAAAAACACAATGCAACTCCTTTTGACATTCTCTGTACTTCTTCATCAACACTCTCAGAGCAAACATCGCATCAGTAGTGCTCTTTCCCAGCATGAAACCATACTGCTGATCACTAATCATCACATCCCTTCTTAACCTAGCTTCCACTACTCTTTCCCATAGCTTCATGCTGTGACTGATCAATTTAATCCCTCTGTAGTTACTGCAGCTCTGCACATCACCCTTATTCTTAAAAAATCGGTACCAAAACACTTTTCCTCTATTCCTCAGACATCCTCTCATTTTCTAAGATTTCATTAAGCAATCTGGTTAAAAACTCCACTGCCATTTCACCTAAACACCTCCATGCTTCCACAGGTATATGGCTATATATTCATCAAAATGTCTCTATTAATTAAAAGAGATATTCATCTTAGTTCTTGGCCACTAATAAGTGATGTATGTTTGCAGATGCAGATGATACAAATTGGGTTTCTCCTCTGTTTCTAAAAAAATCACCAACATCAATAAGCAAATAATTCCTAATACATGCTCTGTTAAACAGGCCTTTTTCAGTCATTTTAGGTCTGATATACCATCAAACAAAGAAATATCTCTGAGACCATATGTAAGGGATGCAGCCCCTGTTGCAACCTTTATAGGCAATACAAAACCCATAAGAGAGGATAATTTTCTCAGAAGTACTTTCCTATTCATTTAATCATTCACACAGACGGATTCACTTCTCATCTCATTTAAAATAACCATTACCCAAACTTCTTGATGGCAGACCCAGTAAGTACATTTGAGATGCCTTGGATAACCCTGTTGTGGAGTAACATAATAAATCATGCACCATCGGCGGGTATTTGGTGGAGGGGTTGACATCTCAGTGGAAGTTCAATCCTTAATTATGGAGTGAAAAAGACTTACTGGTTACAAGTGGTTCTGCAAATCAGAAGATATGATACTTCCTATGATATACTGTAATTTAGAGGTCTCATGAAATGCAGTTAAATGCACTTGAACTAGAAAGCTAATGCAGATGGACACTGGTATTGGAGGCTTGCAATATAAGGGATATAAATTGTTGGAGGGTAATGCAGAAAATGCTGCAAATAAAACCAAGGAATACTAAAAGGTCATATCTACAAGGTTATAGGCAAGAGTCTGTGATTATATATCTATTAAAGATAAGAGACTGTTTATGGTTACAGACAGAGCTGGTCAGTCAGGTACAAGAGATATTTAGGGATTGTTGGAGATTGGAATATTAAACTCTCAGCTTACAAACTCAAAGTTTAGGCAGTAAAAACAAGGACTGACTACTTTCTGGATGAAGGACCAGAGAGCTGAGGAACTGGATAGCAATATTAAAGGCATTTACAAAGTTCTACCAAAACTTGTATTTTGAGAGGGAGTAAAATTCACCACAGTGGTTAAAGACGGGGACTGAAATGATGCCATCCTGAGAGAATCCTATTTAGTTAAGGAAAGCAAAGGTAACTGATTTAGAGATACATGTGACTCTTACTAGTATCATCTCCTTTCTTCAATAGTTTCTATTTACATCTGCTCAAATTCTTCTTGTATTACCATTGCAAAAGTTTTAACTTTTTTCAATTTTGTTGCAGTCACAACCACATGTTGCCTGTTTTGTATATTTGTATATTAGCAACTACACTTTTGTAAAATGTAAGTGATGTTTAGCTTGTTACATGTGAATGTAATAATCAAGTCTTTTAAGTTAAAGGAAGTTAAACCTTGGAAAATAATAAAACACTAATAGGTTATACTACACATAGTAATGCGAAAAACACAGGAAATAAATGTAAAGGGCATTTGGAAAAGAAATATCAAAGAACCAAGATTTTGGGAGCAGGTGATAAATGGACATGAGTTACCAAAATTGTATGAAGCTTGATAAACTTGTGGGTTAGGGGACTCAGACCACCTTGCTTATACAGGTTAAATGCATTCAAAGAAGACTGCAGAAGTTGGACAGTAATCTCATTATACTACAGACAGATTTTATAATCGAAGACATAATAGATGTATTACAGTGTAAAAATATACTACAATAATAAAGTAAAAATAGCATTGACTAAACATTTAAATAAAGATATTATGGATGATCAATAGAAGGAAATATGCTTTAATCCTAGATATGCAACAAAATCATGAGAATTTATATTTTTTGCATGGAAATGTTTGCACATATATTTGTATACCCCTATGAGTCTAAAATGATCCTATAGGCAAGAGGCATATGATGGAGATGTGATGGTTCAGAAAGAGGTTCTTGGTAGCATGCATTTTGGGAATGTACAGAGTAGATTCAGTACAAAAATGACTTGACTAATATGCTAAGTGTTATACAGAATTTAACCTATAATATAGAGATGTTTTGTTGAGTTGGAGTAAAATAGCATGTATTAAAGAGGTGAAGGCATTGCTATCTTTAGTGCTGATAATGACTAAGAAAGCTATAACTAGAAAATGGAAAACCAAATCAAATTATCAATGGGAGAGGAGGAAGGATGATTACAGAGATAAAAAAATGTGGAACTGAAAATTATTAAAGATCATAAATAGATGCTATAATGGAAGTTGAGCTTGAAGAGAACACTGACATGGAACAAAGTCCCTAACATGTATATATAGTTAATAACGTAGACTCCAATAAGAGGTGTGAAGTAACTGGTCCAAGTATTACGATTTCTAATGTAGGAAAAATAAACAATATAGACACTAATTAATACCTGATCACAAATTATATTGTAAATCGTCAATTTGTGTGTTAAAAATGATTTTGCCTGATTAGCCATGTTAAATCAAGCATATGATTAAGGCTAGAGAGATTAGAGATATTAGTTGATTGTTATATTAAATCTACATGCTTAACAATGGCAAAGTATTCATAACTGAATGTCAATATATATGCAATTATAAATGGTTGTATCAGCAATCACTGCCAAAATAATAATGCACCATGCATGGGGATTGCACAGTATATCAAACCAAAAAATATTAATAAACAGTTTACACTGATTGAAAAAGACTAGATAACATAGCTTATTGCTCATCATATTGCTGATGTATGGATTTACAAGCTTAATGACAACTTGTTGAAAGTTAAATGTGAGCACAGACTATCTAACATAAAGTTAGTCTGTTAGCATTATGTAAACATTTAATTATAAATTGGTTGTGACAGCAATCAGTGCCAAAATAACAAGTGCACTACACACGGCTATTGCAAGTACATAAAATGAAAATATTGTTCATAATAAAATGCTGCTCTAAAAAAAAGCAAATAAATCTGGACCATGACTGTACATGTTGTATGGTTTAAAGGCAAATTGTATCTCCTTCTAAAAGAAGAAAAACAAGAAGGAAGGACAAATAAGGCAGCCCTATGATGGAGCACAGGCACAACCCTATGATGGAGCACAGGCACAGCCCCATGATCGAGCACAGGCACAGCCCTGTGATGGAGCACAGGCACAGCCCTGTGATGGAGCACAGGCACAGCTCTATGATGGAGCACAGGCACAGCTCTATGATGGAGCACAGGCACAGCCCTGTGATGGAGCACAAGCATCAGAAACTATAACTTTGAATGTCTGACCGCAAAACAGTTAATCTGCATCCCCCTTACTTCCAGCAGGTGGCCTAGAGGTACTGATCATGTCTCATCCACATAAAAGAAAGTTCATCTATGTCCATTTTCAAGACAAACTTAGATCTATGGATGGCAAACAGAAACTTTACCCCAAGACTGCCCCCTGTACTACTAATGGACAGAGGCAGCTCCTAAATGCTTTATCCCATGCATTGCTCCCCTAACATTATCTATGGTATGATCCCAGTTATTATCATTAGGGGTAATGTATAATTACTGACCATGGGATGGGTAAGGACCATCTATAACTGAATGGGATAGGTTATTTCAAGCACAAAAAGGGAAACTGGCTAGGCTTAAAATGTCCCACAATGGCAGCTAGCCTAGTACTTACCTATGACCCTAAGAGGATGACACATACCTTAATACCTCTTTCTCATTCATCTGTTTCCAGAAATCAAGAAGCAACCTTCAGTGATCTTTTCTCCTTTTCACAAGGCCTACTTGAGATTCCTCAACCAAACATGGAAGAAATATCTCCAGATGTCCAGATGGAACTCTGACATACATTGTAACATGAGTATTAATGAAGGAGATAGATGACAGCCTGCGTGGTACCCTTTACCTTTGGCAACACTATTATTATGGTCTTCTCCAAAGATGGAGGTATTCGGGAGCTACCCATACTGCTGTTGCATATACTGTGTAGGATATTTATAAACAGCAAACCTGCTTTTTTCAAATGTGTTCAGGATAACCATGAAGTTCACATGCATTCCAAAGTTTGAATTTACAAATGGGCATGTACACCTTACCTTAAGTTATTGCAGCACCTAATATAACCCTTTGGAACTTTACTTGATGTTATTGATTTCACATTTGCTAACCGGGTAAGTGAACTAGAACAAGTTCAATTTTTTGTTATGACCTGGGCCAAGTAGACAAATACAAGATACAGACAAAAACATAAAATATAAAGTTCTTATAATTAGAGCATAACAACATACAAGTATATGTAGTAGCATATAATATTAGAATATATATATGTCATATGCCTCTTGCCTATGGGAACATTTTAGACTCATATGGGTATACAAGTGCAAACATTTCCATGCAAAAAATATAAAGTCTCATGATTTTGTTGCATATCTAGGATTAAAGCATATTTCCCTCTATTGATCATCCATAATATCTTTATTTAAATGTTTAGTCAATGCTATTTTTACTTTATTATTGTAGTATATTTTACACTGTAATACATCTATTATATCTTTGATTATAAAATCTGTCTGTAGTATAAAAAGATTACTGTCCAACTTCTGTCGTCTTCTTTGAATGCATTTAACCTGTATAAGCAAGGTGGTCTGAGTCCCCTAACCCACAAATTTATCAAGCTTCATACAATTTTGGTAACTCATGTCCTTTTATCACCTGCTCCAAAAATCTTGGTTCTTTGATATTTCTTTTCCAGATGCCCTTTACATTTTTTCCCTGTGGTTTTCACATTACTATATGTAGTATAACCTATTAGTGTTTTATTATTTTCCAAGGTTTAACTTCCTTTAACTTAAAAGACTTGATTATTACATTCACATGTGTAAACCTGTACATAATGTTCACTATATTCTATTTGTAGATCTGCCTAAATGCCCACATGTGATTGCATCATTACCTCATCAGACACTGTGATTACCATGTGCTTCAATCTGGGGCATATATTCTGTTTTCTAATCGAATATATTAATCTAAAATGCATGGATCTATAGTGTGCCTTTAAATTTGGAAGTCTCAAACCTTTGTCAGCATTTGTTTCTCCCATTATATTCTTTCTTGTTTGTTATCACAAAGAAAATCCTCAATTTCCTTTTTAATATTTTCCCATATCTGACCTCTTGGTTGGTACATATAAGACTGACTGAGTTATATAAAGAAGTAGCAGGACTAAAAACATCTTAATCACTTGTATCATATCATCTTGTCCATAAATAACAGTTTCCATGTTCTTACCTTACTTAAAATAATCTGAGCAATTCCTCCCCACATTTCATTAGCTGCTTGCTCAACGTACCTGTTTCAGTCAGATTCAACTAAATTCCCAAATATCTAATCCTGTCTCATCCTGTCATGACCTCATAAATTCCCCTTGAACCCTCTACATCCTTTCTCTTTACTCTACCCTAATACTATCTTCTTTTCTTCTATTTTTCTCTCTCGATCACTGCTTGATCAAACTATATTCTACTCTCAGTTTATGTACTTTCTCTCTCTCTACTCCTCATATGTAAATATTGTAAATAGCATGTAACCTTACACCTTCTTTTCATACAGTCAAACCTGCTACTTGAAGGAAACTACTAAATCTATTGTATCTACCTTCCTGAATGATGTTTGTGAAGTATACTGCGTGTTTATGCTTTTTTACTAACTGTATTCAATGTAATGTTATTCCAAATGTATATATTTTATTACTATCTTTTACACTATGTAACTTAGATTGTATTTGCTTTGCTTTTGGAGCTTTTCTCCCCGGGCCTCCACTGAAAACTGGCACAGTGGACTTCCCCGGTAATCAAACTGGAAATAAATAAATAAATAAATAAATAAATAAAAAGGGGAAGCTTTGTACCAAGTCATGTGTTGGTGTACAGTTCATTACTATACCCTTTGTTTTGTTTCATTTAGTTAATACCTTGCTATGGTAAAAGTAGACATTTATGTCTAGTTCCAACACTTTACTCAGCACAGCATTATACGTTTCCCTAACTTGACCTCCTCTCTAGATATTAAATATTAATGTTATCTATATTTGTGGAAACCCGCATGACTGAAAAGATCTCTTAAATAATTTTCCAACCTATATTATGACATTTGAAAAAGGGCTATTTTCTCATTAGCATTTCTACAAGTATACAAGTATATGAAATAATGTTTGATTGACTTGCTTTCTGGCTAATTGCTCTAAACACAAAGCAAATTCTAATGGTGAAAATAATTACCCATGCTTAGTTCCAACTCTTTAGACAGATCACCACCACACTTCATCATTGCTTGACCTCTTAAGAGATGTTAAATATTAATGTTGCCCATGTTTGTGGAAACTCAAATGCCTCAAGGGATCTCTTCATAAATTCCAAACATACTCTGTCAAATGCTTTTTAGCATCCAGACCTATATAATACTGGTGTCCAATGCATCATTTTGAATAATAAGATTTCTTTTAATCTCGACAACTATTTGTCTGCCTGCTACAAACCCTCATTGATCCTAGTCTATTATTCTAAGTAATATGTTTGCTATTCATTTTGCCAAAAATTGTCATAAAGATTTTGTAGTCATGATTCAGAACTGAAATAGGTCTGTATAACCTTGGATTAAGGGGGTCTTTCCCCTCCATTGGTATAAATACCACTACCACTTCTTTCCAATTCAATGTCATATCCCCACCTAGAAAATATTTTTAGAAAGTACTAGTTAGACTTTTATTGTTTTCTGTTCCTTCTTTCTCTACACTTGTCCTGGAATTCCATCACTCCCAGGATTTTTTATGTATTCTGGTTTCTCATTGCTTCTTAAATTCCACTGCCTTTTATTTTCAATGCTAATATCCTTCTTTATACTTCTGTTAATGGAGGAAGTTGTAAGTGTGTCATCTATGTTGCCATTTTTTGTGTGTTACTTTCACCCTGTACAGCTTATCTATAAAATGTACTGTAATCATTTACCATCACAGTGACATTTTCCTTGGCCCACTTCTACTCTCCCATTTTCTTAATTCCTGATTTTAGTTATCATTTGTCAAGTTTTTGTTGCTTCAAATATGAAGCCAGCAATTTGGTTACTCTAGGGTTATTGTCATGAAATAGTTCTCCTAAAAATCATTGCTGTATGTTCATTTTCAGGTTTCAAAGATGGTAATAGCTGGGGGTTGTAGTGAGGGTAAGCTTCCGCTATCTATAAACATCTATCTATAAAATGCTGCCATGCCATGCATCTCTAATAGTCTCTGACAACTCAAGTCCAGCTCCTAACCTTCATGTGTAGCTTAGTTTCTAAGTCTTATGAAACTGTTTGCACTGACAGGAGAAGAGACGAAGGCGGGTGACAGGCACCTTAAAACCAATTACTTTGTACAGGTGAGGCTCATCAGCTGGGGAAGGCAGCCCACCTAGGAGAAGGTAAACCTGATTTAAAATCTCTGCTATCTTACAGCAATGCCTAGTCATGGTGAAGACTTTGGGAGTAAAACCCAAGGAAAAATCTGGAGATGGAGTCTGGCAGTTTGAGGTTGTACTCAACCTCACTCTGGCAGCTCCTGTGATGACACTTATGCCAAGTTGTACTGACCTTGCCTTTTCCCTTGGATTACATCAGTGGTTTGGAGAGGGGGAACCTGCTGCTGGGCAACAGCTGTTTCCTCAATTCACTTGCCCAGGCTTGTGTCCTGGAGAGAACACTCCAGCTTAGCTTTGTGTACAGTGACACAACATGGGAAGCAGCAGTTACTGGTAATAAGCCAATGCACTCAATTGGCATAGAGTGAGGTGCCAGTGGCTGCTTCCGATGGTGGGAGAGAGCCTTTCATCTCATTAGGCAGCTACCGCCTGCCTTAAACTGAGCAGCCTCCAGCCAGATAGGTGCTGCCTTGCCACAATCCACTTACTCCACTGGGTGTATGGGGCTTAGAGAACCTGCAACAGGTGGATCATTGACCATATACCTCAAAACACAAAAAAGCAACAACAAAAAAAAAAACAACCTTTAGGCTAGGCACATGGAACTTAAGGAGGATGACTCCAGGCCTTATGGAAGATCTACAGAACATCAGTGATGCTCAGAAGACAGCAATCATTAACAAAGAGCTGAGAAGACTGCAGATGGACATTGTGGCTGCCCAAGAAACAAGGCTGCCATCCACTGGATGCTTCACAGAGAAGGATTTCACTTTTTTTCTAGTATGGGAACCTTCCAGGAGATACTAAAGAACATGGTTCTGGTTTTGCAGTCAGAAGCAACTTCATTGGCTCAGTCATACCACCAAATTTGGGAAATGAGAGACTGCTGAAAATTCAGCTACAAACACCAGTGGCCATGGTCAATATCCTCAGTGTCTACACTTCTACTTTAATCTAAACCCAGGAAGTCAAGGCAAGTTCTATGTTGAAGTTAATGCTGCCATTCGTGCGGTCCCATCCCATGAACTATTATTCATTCTTAGCAGTTTTAATGCCAGATTTGACCATAACCATCACATCTGGCCATCCTGTCTGGGAAAGTTCAGGACAGGAAAGATGAATGAAAATGGGTAATGTCTATTTGAACTTTGTTCCCAATATGACCTCTACTTAACCAACACCTTCTTCAATGTCAAGCCTCAGCACAAAGTTTCTTGGTGACACCCAAGTTCGAAACATTGGCACCAACTTGACCTTGTCCTAACCAAATGCAGCAGTTTAGGTAGTGTCAGGATAACATGCAGTTACCATAGCACAGACTGTGATACTGACCACTTGCTCATGTGCAGTAAGGTGAGCATCCAGACATGAAGGTACTTTCACTCTAAAAAGGAGGGAGGCCACATCTTGACAAAGGAAAGACTTGTGACCTTTCAAAAGTACACATGCTTGTTCAAGCACTTGAAGAGGTCTTGCCCTGCCTGGATGACACTGACACCAGCAAGAGAATGAAAAAACTTTGGGATGCTATCTATCTTTGGGAAGAAGACAGTCAAGTGTGCCAATTGTTTTGAAACCCACACTGACATGCTGACTCCCTTCATTGAGAAGAAGAGACATGCACTGGCTGCATACAGGTCCTCACCCAATGAGGAGAACTTGCAGGCGCTCTGGTGTGCTCAGAGTTAAGTACAGAAGGTGGCTCAGCAGTGTATAAATGATTATTGGTTCCAACTTTGCTTCAAGATTCAGCAGGCCATGGATGTCAGTAACATGCAAGGAATGTATGATGGGATCAAGCAAGCCCTCATTCCATCCCAAAGGAATAATTTTCCCACTTAAGTCAGACACAGGCGAGGTCTTGAAGGACAGAACCAAGCAGATGGAATGCTGATTGGAACACTACTTGCAGCTGTATGCCAGAAAGACCATAGTTATGGAGAGAGCCCTGAATGCCATTGAGCCTCTGCCAACTATGACTGAACTCAACGCTGAGCCCAACTTGGAGGAACTCAATTATGCAATAAAAGCACTCTCTTCTGGAAAAGCCCCCAGGAAAGATGGTATTCCCTCATAAATCCTTAAATGTGCCAATGGTATCTTAAGCATGCAATACTTTGCCAATACTGGAGAGAAGATAGTGTACTACAAGATATAAGGGATTCTAATATAGTTACTATCTATAAGACTAAGGGTGACAAAAGTGATTGTAACAACTAGCATGACATCTCCCTTCTCTGTACTGTAAGGAAGCTATTTCCACATGTTGTCATGAAGGGGTTCTACTTTCTTGCAGAGGGAGTTTACCCAGATTCTCAGTGTGGGTTCAGTGCTGGATGATCTACTATAGACATAGTTTCCCCTGTTAGTCAACTACAAGAAAAGTGCAGGGAACAGAACAAACCTCTCTATGTTGTCTTCATTGATCTCAGCAAGGCATTCAACTTTGTCAATAGGAAAGGTCTGCTTGCAATTCTGCCAAAGATCAGCTGTCCTCCAATACTGCTTTACATTATCAGGGCTTTCCATGAAGGAATGAAGGAGACTATCATGTATGATGGATCCACATCCAAACCTTTTGAGATTCACAGTGTAGTAAAGCAGGGGTGTGTGCTGGCTCCAAGATTGTTTGGTATCTTCTTTTCAGTTTTGTTGAAATTTGGTTTTGGAACTGCTATAGAGGGTGTCTTTCTCCAAACCAGACTGGATGTCAACCTCTTCAAACTGTCATGATTTAGATTGAAGGCCAGGGTGCTTCAGAAATATCTATGGAAGTTCCTGTTTGCTGCTGAAGCAGCTACTGTGGCTCACACTCAGTAAGAACTTCAGTCATTCATGACTCGCTTTGCAGATGCATGTATGGAATTTGGCCTCACAAACAGTTTAAAGAAAACAGTTGATGGGCTAAAATGTGGGCAATAAGCCATCAATCAGGGTAAGTGACTATGAACTGGAGGTTGTCCATGAGTTTGGGTACCTAGGCTCTACAATCTCTGACAACTCGTCGCTTGATAGTGAGATCAACAAGTGCTTTGGAAAAGTCGCTACAATGTTTTCCAGGTTGACAAAGGGAGTATGGGCTAATAATAAGCTCATTGTGCACACCAAGGTGCAAGTTACACAGCCGAAGTTTTGCACATTACTGTATGCCAGTGAAACATGGACTCTGCACTCAAAACAGGAAGAGCTGCTCAATGTATTTCGCATGCATTGTTTTAGAAGCATACGTGGTATTTCATGGCAGGACAAGATCCCCAACAGCACTGTGCTTGAGAGGACAGGCACTGCCTTCATGCTCACCTTCTTATAACAAAGACATATGCATTATTTGGGTCATGTGTCATGCATGACCGATGGCAGAGTACTGAAAGACCTCCTTTTTGGAAAGCTGGAATCTGGAAATAGGCTGAAAGGGTGACCCAAATTGCTCTGCAAGGACATATGCTCTCTCTATCAGCATTTAGCATCTAGCATTTTCTCACCTCAGACAAGATTGCCTGGAAATGGGAAGTGAAGGAAGTTCTTACTATGTATGAAACCACCTTGGCAAGGAGACAGAGGAGAATGGAGTCCTCAGGAAGATCCATGTCTGTGATACTAGATTAACATCTGCCTACTGCTGCTCAAAGTGTGGAAACAACTGCCACTTCCAGATTGTATTGCACGGACACAGAAGATGCTGCTCGAATCAGTCGATTGGAGGTGCAAACCCATGAACATTTGGGATCAAAGGATGCCTACTATGTTCATTCATAGTTTCTAAATACTCTTTCATAGACATTTTAACTTCTTGGACATGCTCTTCAACTTTTCATGATCTACTTATTCTTTTATACTTATGTAAATCTCTTACTTTGTAAGCCCTCTAGATCCCCGTTTTGACAATTATTCCATATGTCATTTGCTTTCATTGTGATCACATTTTTAATCTTCAATTTACAGTAATCCAAATCATTTGCAGACTGCTACTGACATCCAAATCTAAAAATATTCACTTAAAGTCTGATCAACCCAATAATTAAACTGCTTCCCTGCTTGCTTTTTAGAAGAGGTAATGGAAAATGCCAGTGTTTTTTGAAATAATATTTTGTTTCCAAAATTTAATATGAAAATGTGCATGGTCAACACCATTACTGGATGTGTTTTCATGATTTTCACCAAGTTATAATACTTTTTTCAATATGTAACATCTATATAATCTTGCTCAAGAGCCATATTTTGTAAAATGTGTATAGTCTATTTGTTCTGTCTTATTTTCATTACATCAGTGAGTGAAAATGCTTACATATATTTCTCTAAATATATGCCCTCAACTAGTTTTGTATAACATCTTGGCCCTCCAGACAAATCTTCCTTATTTCCTACAGTTGTCTAATCTCCAGCTACTACAATACTTGATGAAAGGCTATAACTTCTCCCATAGTATTCTTTATATCTTGTATAAAGTGCTTTTGGTAGAATATCTACTGCAACCAGTATAATTCATATGCCTTTCCAGCAGACTCTTACCACTATAAATCTTCCATGCCTTCCCTTCATTTGTTTCTCAGGCTTTATTCTGATACCGTTTTAATTAACATGAAAACTAATTTCTTTCACTCCTATTTCAGCAAAGTAACCCACTTTTCATGTTTCTTTACAAAACGTTCATGTTCTTTATGTTTCAGGTGTGCTTCTTGTAACATTATTACCTGCTCATTATTATTATAAATATAAAGTCACCACCTTTTTCTGCTTTCTCCTGTCCACCAACCTGTCAGTGTTCCTGATTAATAAACTATTTTGTGAAATTATAAAGCTTATCTTTACAAAACGTTTCTGTTCTCTGTGATTCAGGTGTGCTTCTTGCAACATTATTACCTGTGCATTGTTATTGTAGATATTAAATCACCACCATTTTCTGCTTTCTCCTGTCCACCAACCCATCAATGTTCCCGACTAATAAATCAGTTTGTGACATTATAAAGCTTATATTTTAGTCTACTTCTATAAATTCTTTTTCTTTTGTAAACTGGCCATTCATTGTCTATTTCTATCACGTTTGTGCCACTTTATAGGATATTGTGTTATTTTATTCCAAATTAATCTAATCTCTTATGTTTATTAAAACAATGTACATTTCCCTCACCACCCCAAAACAAACAACATATTAACTATGTATATATATATTTTTTTCAAAGTAAAGTGCTGATGCTCTGCATTACTTTCTTCTATGACTCAAGCACTGATTACACATTTAGGCTAGTTTTATGTTTCTTTTGTTTGCAGATAGCAAATAAAGTATCTTATTTCAGAAGCTGTCCCTTTGTCCTTCTATCTACCATCTTTCATTTATATTTGTCACTTTAAATATATGTGCCTTCCCACAACTTATTCATTTCTATAAGCAGTGCACACTTATAAAAAAATAGTTTCCCTTTAACTTCATTAGATGTCTCATAAGATGTATCTGTTTCCGAAAGCTCAAACCTGTGTGCCTAGGAAAGCAGATGCAGCCTCTTTTAACCAAATCATAGTTTGCAAAGAAAGGCAAGCTGCATTCTAGAGACACTAGCAACAAAATTAACAAATGAGACATTGGCTAAACAGCATTTTTTTCACAGTTACTATCTACTTTCAATGGTTTTAAAATACCGTTCAGTGTGCAGCTAACATTTTAGCCATACCAAAGATCCATGGCCATGCTTAAACACACACACACACACACACACACACACACACACACACACACACACACACACACACACACACGCACACATGCACACACACACACACACACACACACACACACACACACACACGCACACACACACACCTATATCTATAATTATATCTATATCTATATCTTTATCTATGTACAGAGAGAGGGATACAGACCCTACATTTAGCTACAGTCAATGTTACATCCCATAAAAATTCCAAAAACTTAGTCTTTTTTTCCCAAATATTTTATTGATTTTCAAAAAGACAAAACATAATTTCTACTAGAATACAAATGAAACAAAGACAAACTATATACAATATGTACATGTGGCCTATATGAAAAAAAAAACGAGAATAACTTAGGGTTAGAGAGAGGTAGTTACACATAACAAAAAAATCAGTGTAATTTCTCCAAGTATTAAGAAGATGTGGAGATCTTTAAAGTCTCAATGAGAGAAAAAACTTTCTTCCAAGGATTGTTGATCCATTTATTAGGGAAGATTCTTGTTTCTTTTACCTTTGTTTCCATATGTATTGTTTCTTCTAGTAGAGTCATAAATTCTTGAAAGTTGGGTTCAGATGAAGTTTTCCATTTTCTTGTAATACATTTTCTAGCAATTGCTAGTATAGTCAATAGTAGATACAAATTATTTTTGTTCATATCATTTGTTTCAGTTACATTCAGAAAAATCATGGATTTAGTTAGTATGAAGGAATCTGAAAAAATAGCTTGAAGGAAATTTCCAATCTCCTCCCAGAATTTTTTAATATTGATACACTCAAAAATATATAAATCCAATCAGCATTACAATTTTGAGAACATCTCCAACAAAACAATTGTTTAGAAGAGTCCATTTTAGCTATCCTATTGGGGGTGTAAAACGCCCTGTGTAAGAATTTCCATGAAAAAATCTTCCAAGCTTGTAGATTGGAAGTTAATTTAATAGAATACAATAAATTAATTTTGTTTTCAGAGGAGAGGTTAATCTGATGACCTTTAGTAATAAAGTTCCAGAAGTGTTGTTTTGGATTAACTTTGTAAATTATTAAGTTTTTAAAGAGCAATGAGGTTAAATTAGACCAATTATGATTATTATAAACCATTTCTTGGATAATGGAAATTAATCTTGGTTCAGA
The DNA here is from genome assembly GCF_019279795.1 of Protopterus annectens. Lineage (NCBI taxonomy): Eukaryota > Metazoa > Chordata > Ceratodontiformes > Protopteridae > Protopterus > Protopterus annectens. The sequence continues at coordinate 418,488,720 of NC_056725.1, forward strand.
ACTAAAGGATGAATTATTGATTATTCTGTATAACTCTTGAGCATGAAATAAAATGCTTTGAAGTATAAGCCAATCTGAATTTGGAATATCAAAGGTGTTTATTATTTGTTGTATGTTTAAGACTGATGAGTTCCTAATACAATCTTGCCAACACGTTAAATTTTTTAGTTCCCAATTATTTATAATGTTTTCATGTAATTTGTTGGGAAAGTTTTTAGTTATTTTGAAAGGAATTAAGAGTTCCCACCATAATTTAATGTCTATGTTTGAGTTTATGAAAGATCTAAATGAGTTGTAGATGTAGTTTATGAAGACTGAGTTGGTGGGTTTCGAAGCATTAAATTGTAAATTAAGACATAATATTTTCCAAAATATATTTATTTGATCATTTGAAAGAGTATTTTTGTGAGTTTATTCTCATTTAAAAAATCGAAATATGAAGGGATTTCCAAGCTGATGAAATTTTTGGGTCTATCCAGTTGAAAACTATTTTGAATATAGAAGCCTTAATATATGTCTCTAAGTCTGAAAAATTAATTCCTCCCATTTCCCAGGGTCTAATATGGTGAGCATAGGCTATCCTGTTTCGTTTAGGGAACCAGAGAAAATTTAAAAGAATTTTATTTATGTCTTATAATAGTTTTTTATTAGGTAGCATTGGAATGGCTTGAGCTATATAGTTTCTTTTTGGTAATAATACCATCTTTATTAATTGAAGTCTATCCTCAAACTTTAGGAATAATTTATTCCATTTGTCAGTGAGTAGTTTTATGGTGTTTAAGATTTTTTATAGTTTGTAGATAGAGTGTTATTAATATTGTCATCAATAATAATTCCTAGGTAATTTATAGAAGAGACCTGTTTTCCTATTAAATGGACTGGAGTTATGAAAGAATTTTGTTTTTTATTTAAATGCATATAATTAGATTTAGATTCACTTATATGTAAACCTGAGCTATCAGAGAACCTTTTAGTCTGAAGATCTAACCCTTTAAGAGATTCTTGTGAGACACTCAGAGTTAAAAGTATATCGTCCACAAAAAGCATGATTTTGGAATTAAATTGATCATAAATGTGTATACCTTTAATTTTTGTGTTTTGGCGTAATGTAATAGCAAATAATTCTATTGCAAGAGCGAATAAAATGGGTGACAAAGGACAGCCTTGCTTTGTACCTTTGAGTATTTTAATGGGTTCTGAAGTAAAAGGGCCTAGTTTTACATATGCAAGATTATTTTTATATAGATTTTTTATCAAAGTAATGAAATGAGATGGAAAATCAAAGATTTCTAAAGCTTTGAAGAGATAATCCCATTTCAGCATATCAAAAGCTTTTTCAATATCGAGGGCTATTAGAAGAGCTTCTCGATTGTCCCTATTTAAAATGTCGATAAGGGACAGTATTCTTAAAATATTATCATGTGTGCCTATTGTAAATAAAACCAGACTGATCAGAATTTATAATATGTGTAAAGGATTTTTTAATTCTATTTACAAGAATGGATACAAATATCTTGTAGTCATTATTTAGCAAGGAAATTGGTCTATAGGAACTACATTGTTTTGGATCTTTATATTCTTTTAATGTAGGAGTGATTAGGGAATATTTCCAAGAGGGAGGAATTAAATTATCGGTTTGAATTACATGTAAGGTTTTATGGAAAATTGAGGTGGCTGAGGGAGGGAATAACTTATATAGCTCCATTATAATTCCATCTATCCCGGGGGCTTTATTATTTTTGCTTTCTTTAATTTTATCAACTACTTCTTTAAGAGAAATTTGTTTTAAGATCTCAGATTTTAGTTTATCTGGAATTTTTTAAGTAAACTTTTGTCTACATTTATATGTTGAAATTGTGCTGAATTATTGAGTTGGTGGTCAGAGTAATGATATTTAAAGGCTTCAAGAATATCACTAGTCTGATACCATTTTATTTCTACCTTCATGAATGATTTTTGTAATATTGTTATCCGAGGCTTGTTTTTTAACTCTCATTGAAAGATTATGTAGATGTTTGGGCGACATTGAGTGTGAGTTGATTTTTAGTTTTTCTAATGCCAAATTTGTTTTATGAGTTAATATTTCATTGTATTTGTTATTTAAGTCTGTAATTGTTTTCTTTTTTGTTTTTGGATGTTGTGAATTATCTTTATTGATAATTATAAGCTTATTTTGAATATTATGAAGTTCCGATTCCCATTCTTTAGTCTTATTTTTAAACCAAGCTAGAATTTTACCAAATAAGTAAGCTTTTAGTGTATCCCAGAGAATTGCCAAACATATATCATTTGACTGGTTAATGTCAAGAAAGTTTTGAATTTCATGATCTAACCATGGCTTGAATTGTGGTAGTTTGGTGATGTATGCTGGTATCCTTGTTGTGAAGACCAACCTTTTAAAATCAATTTCAAGGTTTAAAACAAGTGAATTGTGATCCGAAAAGGGGCAAGGGATTATAGAAAAGTTAATTATTTTCATACTTAAATCTTGAGATACATAAAGTTTATCAATTCTGGTTTGGGTGCCAAATCTATAATCACTATGAGAAAAGGATAGTGAGTTAGGGTCTTTATAACTGTAGGTGTCAATTAGATTTAGGTTCTCACACCAATTTCTTAGAGCTTTTCCTAGAGAAGTAAGACGGAAGTGCTTTTTATTTGAGGTTTCAGAAATGTCTAAAGTACAGTTGAAGTCTCCCCCTAGAATCAAAATACCCTTATAAACTTTGTTAATTAGTTCTAAATGTTTCCTAACAGTTCCTATCCCTATACCAGAAAACCAATAGGTGTTAACAAGTGTCCATATTATATTATTAAATCTAATTATTACAATTTAAATAAGACCTTCTTTGTCTTCATATTTATAAATAATTTGGGGAATGACGACATTTTTCCTCCAGAGTATTAAAACTCCTCTTGTTTTTTTCTTGTATGATGAGCAAGATAGATTTATATATTCCAATGGATTCCAATTAAAGTTATCATCTGAATTTAGATGGGATTCTTGAATAAATACAACCTGAATTTTATTTAGTTTCAAGTATCTATGGAAATTGGATCTTTTCCTTGGATTGTTTAATCCATTAACATTTAAGGATAGTATGGTTAAATCCATCAAATATGACTTTCCTGTGAGTTAATTGAAGTTTTCATGTTTGGTATTGACTGGATAATAAAGAGTGTAACTTTATCTAGAAAAAAATTGTGTGAAATAGTTAGTTTAGTTCTCCCTAACAAATTGTATAAAGTTTTATTAGAGATAGGCCAATAAAATGAAGATTTGAATACTGAATAAAAAATAAGTAAGAGTAACCATATTGATAAAGAGTTTATTGAAAACTTTAACCAACATGAAGTGACATGCACTTCTAATCTGAGTGAACATTTAAGTTCAAACAGATTAACCTTCATAACAAACAAAAAGTGATTAGCAACAATAACATGTCTGAGCTCCAGTATGAGTTAATAGGAGATCTAAAATTAATTTATATATCCACTTTTGTTGTTAGAATTGAATGAATAGATGAAATTTGTAATACATAAAGGAAATAGATTTGAAACTGAAGTAATAGAAGCAGCTTATTCAAAACAATTGTTAATGGGAGCAAATACAATTTTAAGTAATTTTAAGTGTATAGAACAAAGGTAGGTTTCATATAATAAAAACATTAATGCTAAGATATAAAATATTCAAAGTAGAAAGAAAGTCTAGGTATAATGATTGATGCAACCTATTTAATGATAAATACTGTAACCAAATAAAATAGTCATAGTTTAGTAATAAATAAATAGATGCAGAAATAAACATAAATACATAAATTTTCCATATTATCTACTTTGTCAATGCCTTAACTATTTCAAATTAAAGATTATACTAGCCATTAACAAAGTTAGTATAAGTAAGTTCATTTGAAGTAATAGAAGCAGCATATTCAAAACAATTGTTAATGGGAGCAAATACAATTTTAAGTAATTTTAAGTGTATAGAACAAAGGAAGGTTTCATATAATAAAAACATTAATGCTAAGATATAAAATATTCAAAGTAGAAAGAAAGTCTAGGTATAATGATTGATGCAACCTATTTAATGATAAATACTGTAACCAAATAAAATAGTCATAGTTTAGTAATAAATAAATAGATGCAGAAATAAACATAAATACATAAATCTTCCATATTATCTACTTTGTCAATGCCTTAACTATTTCAAATTAAAGATTATACTAGCCATTAACAAAGTTAGTATAAGTAAGTTCATTTACTAGAGTTGAAATTAAGTATCTAACGATGACTAAGAAAATCCCTTCTGTCTTTTGAGTCCACTATACTAAAAAAAGACTATAGTTTTGAACATATTGTGGGAATTAAACTTGTAAACTTTTAATATTTAAATAATATAGCATATAATCAAATTACACATAGTGGACTCAATGAAGCATGCCAGATATAGAAGCATCACATTTACTAAAATACAAATATTTATCCAATCTCATTTCTGGCATGTTTAGATTATAAAATTGCTTAGTGGATAAACATAACAGAACAAAGTACACTAGATATAAAGCATCATTATTTCCACTGCATAAAGAGTTTCATTTTTAACTATCAATATGACAATTGAAAAACTATTATAAATCAGCAGCCACAGATTTCTTCAATATCAATATTCATTAATACAAGGATAATAAAGTTAGTAATGTACTAGTTCACTAAGTTATGAATAATATTACTTACATTTTTTTTGGGTAGTGATTAACAACATAGTCAATCCCAAATCAAAATTCTGTATTAGTTCCATTGTACTATACGCAAAAAAAATGCCTTAAGTTATTGAATACATGTAGTCAATACTAGTGCTATGAATTTACCCAAATCAAAAAAGATATAAAGTATTGTTTATAATTGAAAGTATAGGCATCTTCTTCCAGAATTATGGCAATTTATATTCTCTAGGGTTTCATATTTCTACTGAGTTGTTATGCATATCTTTATTATTTATTGTCATCTAAAAGGTAAATATTCTTAAAACCCATTTCAAATTTGCTAAACACAACCCATAGAGAAATCTGGATCAGAAATTTAACTAAACAGATAGCTTATATTATATGTTTGCAGATTAAAACTAAGAATTAATACTTGCAAGTTCATTTCTGCCTACTATGCATTTAATCTTGTCTATAGTTTTAAATAAATAAAAAGCAAAATACTAATTTACCCATTAAGCATCTGCTATACTTAATTTAGACTATCTCCCGTCACTTCCTACACTAAATGCATTGTTGTTTCATAGGATGTCTATTGTAAGAAAAACTGTGATCGCTACTGGTGATGTGAATACCACACACACTTCTTTTCTACTACATTAAGATATTGGATAAAACCTCAGCCAACATTAAAGACTCACCAGCCTCACTTACTTACAAATTAGGCAAATAGTACTGGCTATAAAGAACCTAAACTGATGACATAAAATCTATATATAGAGATGTTACTGAGGTGCATAATTGATGTAAATTGAGAACAAAAATCTTTTGTGAAAACAGCTGCATGCAGGGTGCTAGAAACTAGCAGCATTACAATAACTTAGTAGGAATTAGCAGCTTTAAACATAGCCAAAAAAATTAAGTGCAAATTTAAAAATAATCGGAGACATTTCATCTATTAACCTGACAGGATGGAGGACTGAGTTAACATACATGTTCTGAATTATACCAGTTTATAGCTTTCAAATATAGAAAGACATTCATCTTAAGCCACTACTATCATGACAAGTTAAGAGGCTCAACTAAAATCCAAAACAAAATCTGCATTAGTTGAGAGGTATAGGTAGGAGCAGATCAACTATTTCGAATGGACATCCACATAAGAGTTGAACCGCACAACTATAGAGTAATAAAACATCAGAACACTGACCAGCTACCCTATTTTTTGCACTCATGTGCACCAGTTTGAGCAGATTTCTAGCTCTAAAGCTTCCATCTCCAAGAAAAGGGACATTGGCTGTTTAAACAGAAGAAGCTCTAGGATCGAGTACCCCAAGACCCACTAACAGCCTACCTGTAAACACCACACACATCCGCATTCACTCATAGCAAGCCACTACACAACACATAATGTATATCTGCCATCCCGCCACCGCCGGAGATCTGGGCAATCTAAACAAAATGGAGGGATACAGACCCCGAATCAGACATCCTCCCTGACTATTGTTCTCAAAAAATTAATAAAAGGGGTAATTTACTAACTTAATCTCACTGCACGCTCCTCAACCATCCGCATTCCCACAGAAACCAGACAAACTCTGCAGCATGCCAATGTCTCTCCCCCTCAAAACAACCGCCCCATGCAACCGCCATGCGATCACCACAAGCACTCACTAGTGTATTGAATCCATTGCCCGGCAATGGAAAAGCACCTAAAATAAGTTTCAACAATGTAATAGACCACGTAACAACAGATCTACAACTAATTTGACAGTTCTCCCCTGGCCCAACAAGGAACAAACCTGTTCACATATTTCACCATCCCAGGCAATCACAAAACACAACACCACAGTAAACTAACCTGTCAAATCCCATAAAGGGCACTGTTCACCACCAATCTTCAAGGAGCTTTAGCCCACCCCACAACATCGTTCGCACAGTTGACAAAAATAACTGTAAAAATATGCATCACAATACATAGAGTCTATCCTCGTCAGCAAATATACAGAACCTTCATTATTGTTTACAAACTAGCCTGGCCAAACATACATCCTTAAACTAAACAGTGCACGACTCAACAGTAAAGCGACAGTGTAAATCTGTACAGTGCACACACTGATGTATAACACAAACTGATCTAGACAGGCACCTTCCTAAAACTGAAACATTTTTTAACCATAGAAGACATTAATATTTAGTAAATAAATAATATGAAAGAAAAAATATCTCAACTAATCAGACTATTTAATCAATCAGAATAGACAAGTGAAGTCAGAGAATGTGAGCTGGAAGCTCTCATCAGTAACAACTATAAAGCTGTATATACTTATGCGGCATAAATGTGTGGGATAGATAGTACATGAGTTATTTTGATAATAGTTGAGGCTAATTTAGTTTAATCTACCTATAACTGTGTGTAAAAACATTTAATTCTTCATATTCCTATATTTTAGAATGAGAGCCTTCATGTTAATTATGTGGATTCTATTTTAGAGGAGAGATAACATTTGTTAGCTTGAGGCTATTTTAAACAAGAGTGATAGTAAACAGTCATAATGGAATGTTAGAACGCTAAAATTGAGTAGAGTAGTATCTAAAGTCTAAATTATAAAATATTGTAATAAATGTATTTAAAAATCAAAAACCATTTCAAATTAAGAATTGTATAAAGTATAAATGCATACAGCATTACAGCATACGTTTAATTGCTGCTAATGAAGCAAAAATCAAGGGTGTCACTTGAACAAGCTATTATTATTATATGGGTTCTTAGTAAGTAGCTATATTAAGGACCATTAGAGAAGTCTAAACACATGAAATATATGATGTAATCTTAGTAAGGTTCAATCAGAAAATGTAAGAAAACATTCTTATAGGTGTATGTTAGGTAAAAATACATACTTTTTTTGAATGATTAGAAGTGAAATCAAGTCCTAGTTGATGCTTTGAGAGAAGTAGTGACTCCAGAGTTTCTAGGATCAGTTTTCAGTTTCTTATTTCTCATATCAGTCCAGTTATTTTTCTCAGAGGTTCTTTTTAAAGTGGTGGAAGATGACCAATCCATGTCTTCTGGAATTGCAGTTATGTTGTTGTTTTTGATGAAAGTTATAGCTTCTTCGACATTGTTAAATGTTCTTATGTCATTTGAATAAAGGATTCTGATTCTTGCAGGGAAAGCAAGTTGTGCCTTTATTTTATTTTGTTTCAAAAATCTCACAAAAGGCCAGGTTTTTTTCCTTAGTTCCAAGACTCTTGAAGAATAGTCATTGTCAAATCTAATTCGACTCTTATTATATGTCAATGGATTACCTCTCCAGGCAGATTTGAGAACAAGTTCTTTGTCTAAATAAGACAAGAATTTCACAATAATAGATCTAGGAGGCATATTGGAAGAAGAAGGAATAGGTTTCCCTGTAGCTCTGTGTGCTTTTTCTATACCATTTGATAGACCTTCCTTTAGGTCTAATATGTCTGGAAGCCAAGAGTTAAGAAATAAAATAATGTCCTCACCTTCTGTTTTTTCTGGAAGACCAAAAATTCTAATGTTATTTCTCCTTTCTTTGTTCTCTAGATCATCTATTTTACTGATTAGCCAGGTATTCTGCTGTAAAAGAGATTCACAGTGAGTTTCATCTTTCTTAAGTCTCTCATCTATGTCACTTTAGAGAAGTTTCCATATCCAATATTTTAGATTGTTGCTGCTGCAAGATTTCATTAAAGACATCAGTCTGTTACTGACAGTTGACTTTTAGATTTTGAAGGTTGTCTGTAAATCTGTCCATTTTGACAGATAGTTCAAGTAGTGTGGCTAACATCAGTTGAGTTTCCTTTTTCAGTGAAGTTTCAGAGTGTGAAGACTTGGAGTTGCTCATTTCTGTATTGAAGAAGTTATCTCCAGTTTATTTGACAGGAAAATTTCGATAAAAATGCATAACATTTTGTATTCTTATAGAATTGAGGTTCCTTAATAAGAATTTACTACTTTTGAAAAATAAAAATGATTCTTTTCCTGAATTCTGGTACTAGATTGTGGAGCTCATAAAAGTTGCTGTTACCAGTTAGCCATCTAGGTTCCACCCCTCCCAAAAAACATAGTCTTGAAGGTATCCTGTGCACATTAACTGCATCTCTTAAACAGGATATACTAATATTAGATGACTTCAATATCAACTGGCTAGATATCTCCTCCATTCAATCAATAAACAATCCTCTTTCATCTGTTAATTTCTATGGCCTTCACCAGATAATTTCCAACCTACAAGGATAGACAAAGTATAAAACAAACTTAGCTTACTTGACTGGATACTTAGACGTAATCCTATCTGTATCTATCAGTCCAGGGTTCTCTCTGACTCTGTTAGTGACCACAACCCTCACTTGTCAAACTTCCAAAACCAACATCCTACATTTGGACCAGAAAGACTAACAATTTATCTACCATTTACTTCAGTTCCCCAGTCAAACAATATAACTGGCATTCTTTAACAAAAAAAAAAATCCATTCTCTAGATGATGTTGTCACTTTTTTTAGCAATGTCTTTCGAACCATACTAAATTCCATAGCCTCCCCTTCACAAAAGAAGGTCAAAAACAAACCCTACCACATAGTTGTTCTCAGAAATCAAACAACTGATTAAACTAGGAGAAAAAAACATGGAAAACTTGGAAACAGAACAACTCTTCAGCAGGCCAACATTGTAGACTTCTTAGAAACAAGACCAAAAAATGCAATCAAAATGAAAAGAAAACATATTACCAAAATCTACAAACTTCTACTTATAATAAACCTAAACAGTTCTGGATGTTAATCAATAAACTTATGAAATTAGGCATACTGACACAACAAAACCCTATCCCAAGTGAAACAAACTTTAATATCACATACATAATCTATGATTTATTTATCCAGGTGGCCAGTTCTTCACTCACACCAGCTAACTCTAACAGTAGTAATCCACCCTTAGGAAACATCCAACAAAGTAACTGCAACCTCTAATAGAGTAAATCCATATGACAAGCTCACTCATAATTTTACACTTCACCCTATCCCCAATTCTAAAATCAAGATTATTTTCAACAAACTGAAACCAACTACTCTTATCACAGACCACCTCCCATATGAATATCTTAGAAAAGCTGCCAACTTAATAACATGTCGGACAGTCATAATTTTTAATAGATCCTTTGCAGAGGAATATATCTCCTTATTTTGGAAGAAATCATATATCATACCTGTTGACAAAGTTGGCCAAAATTACTCCCTATCCAGTTACAGACACATTACCATTCTATGCCCCCACTCCAAAATATTAGAAATGTGTATCTAGCCACTGCTGCACCATTTAATTCTCAAGAAACTTCCCTTCCCTTCACCACATGGCTTTAGCCCAGGACACAGGACAAATACAGCCCTCTTCTCTTTCCTTAGTACAGCTTATACCCCCTTGATTAACTGTCACTGACTACATCCATATTCCTATACATTTCTACAGCATTTGACAGTCTCTCACAAATGCCTACTCACCAAGCTCTCCACGTTTGGACTCACCTCCTCAGTTATATCATAGTTCACCAGCTACCTTTTAAACAGGACTCATTCTGTACTCTGGAGAGAACCTACTCATCCTCCCTACCCAACA
>NC_056725.1:418504061-418507829 GCF_019279795.1 Protopterus annectens
TCCAAGTAGGTGGAAATCTTGAAATGATGCATGGTGTATAACAACTTGAAATGTAACTCGTTTTTCTGCATAGTTTTATGGAAGGAAGGAAATAATTTCTGTTAGTTCATGTTTATAGTGAAAAGTCATTATCTACACAGACTCTCATGTTTCCTCTTTTAGTTTGGTATGTCTGAAGTTTAATTAATATGGATTTTGGATGCTTTTTCAGTCTCTGATGAAGACATTTACTCTGTGTTCTATTTCTATTTTATTATTATTATCAATAGAAAGTACAGTCTAAGTTCTGGAGCATTTTCTCATAAAATCTTTACAGGCCTAGCATTCAGTTTGTTCTGGTTCTGCTGTAATCCTCAAGATGTCTCTGTGTATCCTGTTTTCAAGTTCAGACATTTTCTGTGCCATTTGTTCATATGTTAGTTGCTGTTCCATCATGTTTTCTTTTGTTTCCTTTTTAGCAGTTTGCAGGAGAGTTATTTCCTCTGAATGCATGGTTAAAGCATCTTCTGTTTCCAACAGCCTTCTGTCTACATATATTCCAGTATGGATCTATCTATCTTGAAAATCTGTGACTGGGGAATTTTCTCCATCAGTCATTACCATCTATTTTCCTTGCTCTGCATCACACTGCATTCTGTCCCTTTCTGAGATTTTACAGTTCTCACTTTTATTTCATTTTTTAATTTTTGTCAGCCTTCTGAACATCAGTTTCTGTTAAAAAATACAGTAATTTGAAGGCTTTTGTTGTCTTTAATGGTTCTCAGCACAGATCTCTTTTTTAGATGCTCACACTACCACCACCATCTTGGGATGAGTCAGATTTTTCTTGTTTTTATTGTCTTCACTTTACCACATAGTTGTGTTTTCATGTAGGAGCTGGTTGTCTGGCATTTTGTGATTTAAAAGGACAAAAAGTTATTAAAACACTAAAAGATTGGCTGCATCTGTGTTCCACCAAATTCTCCTAGCTTCACAACTGAGGATGCCCAACCATGGTATCCAACAGCATCAAGAATGAAATTGTCATTTTGGGAGATTTCAAGACACACTGGAAGCTGGCCATAGATACATTTGCTCACCCCCTTATACATATCTGTAACTTTGTTTAACATGTTGCTGTGACAAAAAGAAGCGACAAAGTATCTTATAAAGAAAGCATCCTTCAGTGGGTAATACTATTACATCCAACAATATCTCGATATTAGATATCATGGTGGACACACTTATGAAATCATCATCCGTTCTCTGCCTTTTACAATAAAAATCATTTATCTAAAACACATTATTGTTGACATTCTGGAGACACATGCCACTTTAACCCCATGGACTTTACAGTGGTTGTGAAGCAGGTCATCTAGATGCAACAAAACTCATCAGACCTTCACTTTGAAAGCTCATTTCTTCAGTGATACCTTCCTTGCTATACTTAACTCAGTGACTCCTCTCAGGTGAAGAAGACTGAAGCTAAAACATTGCCATGAGTCGCAAATGAACTCAAACTATTAGACTTATATCTTCATTATAAACAGCTTCAGAACACAATGAAATAAGAACTTATACATAGCAAACAGAATTTCTATTCTACACAGCAAATGGATCATATTAAAAAAAAACTCAGGTGATTCTGGTTTAGAATCACCCATGTATTAAACTCGGGAAGATCACACCAGCCAAATCCTTGCATACATGTCACACCTTTTGAGATAATAATTCAGCTTTGTCAGACTTTTTAACAAATCTGCTTAGTATATAAACTCCAGTATGACTGAAAATAAAATATCCATATTATTTTTCACCCTTCACTCATATCAGCAAGCTTACTCCAAAAACTCTTCAAGGAATTCATATATTTCTCCCTAATAACACATTACTTAAAATCAGCTAAGAATGTCTGATACTAACGTGAATCTGCAATCAAGATCTATTAAGAAATCCAACATTTTTGAGATATGGGAAGTTATCTTTGATCTACTAAACCAAGTGGATGAGCTAGTGATCCAACTATTGTACAATGGTCATCTCAAACCACTATACCAGAGCAATGTATTTCGTTAAAATCAGAAAGCAGAGAGAATTTATTCATGTCTCTACAATGGCGACCTGACTACAGCCCACACCATATTGTACTACCCAGACAAATGCTCGTCTTTGAAATCACTGAGTAAATGGTACATGCCGATGTGCATCCTCCATTTAGCAAACCTATACTTCACATTCACCTATACCTTTTGTAATCTTATGATGATTCCACATTTATAGTGGTAATATATGAAGCTTGGCATAGTCACCCCCTTTTCATTAGGCAAAACCTCTATGAACTCATTTTCAGATGGTAACTTGCACAGTATGTCATTGTGTCCCGAAGATACAACTTCAAAGTATGTGCTACCTGCAAATCAAGTCCCTGTCTGACTCTGTATTCGCACTTTCACTGAAAATCATTCTGTAACCTCATTTCTCATCCTACACTCTCACAATTGTACCCAATCTCAATGTTTTCACTTCTTGTGAACTGAAAATAGCCAACCTTCTCTCTCCATAGTATGTTGTATAGAGAGCATCCTTCAAGGCATGAACAGTAAATGTTATTACGGATTATGTGTACCACATCAAGTAAATATTTTAAAATTAGTTAGAATTATCTGATCACAGTGCCTGACTACTTAGCTTTTATACCGAAGGACTGTATGCAAAATGTAAAGTGTATTTCATTTACAGCTGCCGGTGTATAAGACTTGCAGAGGTCTTGATATTCTGTAATGTCAGTGCTAACGTCAGTATTTTGTCCCATTGTGCCTACCTTTGCAAAGTATTTCAGCCACAGCTCCAGCCTGGATTATTCTAGCTCATGCTTCATCTACAGATTTCCAAATTACTAACTTAGGGCTCATATTTGCATGTAATCTTGCTGTATAAAATTTGGTGGCCTTAATTTGTTTATTCCTTCACAGGCTTTTCAACAACACTTTTTTCCTTGAGGTAGCAGCAATAGCAGCTGAACAATCATGGCAAAAATGTATTGCAGTCTACTCATCTAATTTATTATTCCCCAGAGACCACATCCCAGACAAACTGTTCCATTTTTTAAGATAGTTCATTAAACTCAGCACTATTGATGGTCTTGCGACTAGTATAAGAAATTGCTCATAAAGCCTCAGATTTTTTGAACTAATATTTCCTGAAAATTATGATCTAAAGCTCTGTCTACATACCACGTGACTTGAGTTCAGTTAACAGCCCCATCGCTGTGGAAGTAGGAGTAGAACCGCTGCTGCTGATGGCTTGCCCAACTGTGGAGGAGGTGCAATGGTTGGTCAGTGAAAGAGGAACATAACAACTATGCTTGTTTATGCCAGCACACAGCTCATCCACTAGGGATAGCATGTCTAGAAATAGGCATGCATCCTATGATACAAGCATCATGGGGAAGTCACAGCCATGGAGGAGAGATTAGGGACTTCTTTGCTCTCCACTGAGGATAACAACATCCCTCTGGCTGATGGACATTTGGCTGTTAACCTTGGGGAATACACAGGACAAGTGCAGTGGAATGGGGGAGGGGAATCATGATAGACACTTTGGGAATTGGAGGATCAAAATATATCTAATGCTTTCTTAATGAGTCCTAGGCTGAGTATTTCTTCTATGTCAGTTAGAATCTATAATGTTTATATAGAGCTATGGAAGAGCAAAATATTTCTGACTTTGATAAGTGTTAAAACGTCAGCGTATACTCAATATGAAAATGCCTAATCTACTTTGTAAAGA
>NC_056725.1:418508329-418540829 GCF_019279795.1 Protopterus annectens
AGAGTAAGAGGAGCAATCCTTAAACTGGAAGCACTCCTGTAACTTTTAAAGAGACAACCATAAGGCATTCTTTAGTTACATCCGTAACCTAAAAGGAAAGGTCCATATTTGTGCTGAACTGGTAATTAATGATACCACATATACTGATCCTGTGGACATAGCTAACCTGTTGGCTGACAGGTTATATGAAAACTTTACTCCCCTGTCCCCGCCACATGTACCCTATGACACCCATACCAGCTTTCCCCTACCTTATATCTCTAAAGAGCAGTTCGTAAATGCCCTCTCAAAGGCCAAAAACACAGCATCTATGGGACCTGATAACATCCCAGGCTGTGCCCTACATGGGCTCCAACAAGAATTAGCAACATCAGTGGGTACTCTTTTCAATCAAAGTCTAAGTACTGGCTTCATCCCAGCTGAATAGAAAATAGCAACCATTATTCCCTTGCACAAAGGTGGTGCTTCCACTGACCCCGGGAACTATAGACCTATTAGCCTGACTGGCCTTATCTGCAAGGCTATGGATCAAATCATCATGGACCTTATCAACAAAGATATAGGTAATCTCTAGACACTTGATCTTACTCAGTTTGGATTTGTCAAAGGGAGATCATGCCTGTTAAACCTGGTGGACTTCTTCGAGACAGTCACCAAGGCCCTGGATGAGGGGAAATCTGTGTTTACAGCCTACCTAAACTTAGCCAAGGCATTTGACACTATTCCCCACTCAGGCATCATTGACAAACTTACCCAGCTAGGTTTCAACCCTTATATTGTTAGATGGGTTACTAACTGACTCACTGATAAAATACATATAGTCAAAATAGGGGAATCCATCTCCAACAGCAGACCTGTAACTAGTGGTGCTCCACAGGGATCAGTCCTGGGACCTCTACTGTTTAGAATCTATTTATTTGAAGTACAAGCAAAAACTAAAGGACTGTGACTGACAAAGGTTGCTGATGACTGCCAACTGGGAACGGTCATAGAATCTCTAAATTATGTCAACATCCTACAAGAGGGTCTTACACAAACAAATGACTAGTGCCAAAGTCATGGCCTTAAAATCAATGCAAAAAAAATCTATTAACAATCCCTTTTGGAAAGGGTGATATTCCTGCTAATTACCACATCAATAACAACACTGTAAGTACACACTCAGTGGTGAGAGACCTGGACACACAGGTTGACAGCAACCTCACTTTTGACCAGCATGTCTCTACAGTGGTAAGAAGGGTATTCTATATGGCTCATCTCATAGATAAGAGCATTGTTTCCAGAAAAAAAAAAGCTATGACCTCCCTGTATGCCCTTTTGGTATGCAACTTTCCAAGCACCTGCAGCAATTGGAGAGACCACAAAGTTTCCTCACAAGGAAAATTCAAGGTCTTCAACATCTGTCCTATGTGGATTGTCTGAAATCACTGTCACTTTATTCTGTTTCATACAGACTATTCAGAGGTGATGTCTGCCTTGCATACAAGGCAATCTCTGATCCTGTTTTAATGGAAATGCTGCATCTCTGTAAGTCAAATGGTACACGGGTTACTCGCTCTAAAGATCTTAACCTAGTATGTGACATTAATAGAACCTGATGGAGGGACAGATTTCCCTCTTAGAGGTTATCACACCTTTGGAACAGACTCTCACTTCATGTCAAACAGAGCACCTCATTGACCCTCTTCAAATGCAGTCTGAACGATTGGATGGGTAAATGTAAAGTCACCCCATGGGTTCCACTTGTGTCCCTCTTGGACAGAGGCAATAGGTGCTGATTGTGGAAATAAGGGTAGAACTTGGCTAGGCTTGTAAATACCATAGGGCCATTAGCCTTGTAACTTTCTATGATCCTATGATTAGATTACATTCATATGAAAGTAGAGACAGCTATTACAGTAAAAAAAGATTTATGCATCAGTAGATGTTGAGCATTGAGTATTTGAAGAGGTCTATTAGTGGGTTTATCAGAAAGATAATAGATCATGTGATTTACATATCAACCTTCTCCCACTTTTGTCGAAACTTCCTCCTATACCTGTCTTTTGTTTCTTTTCATCTTTCATCAACTCATCAAATAACATTTCTAATTCTAGCATGTTAATTTCAGTGGGTTACTTTTAATTGTGTTTAACACAACATTATCAGTGTCAACAATATCTACTCTTGGTTTGTCTTTTCTTCTTCCTGCTTCTACCAACCTAGAAGGAACAGGGTAGGTGAAAGTCCAACACTACCATTATGAGATCTGTTATTGTTCTCTTCAATTTTGCTAACACTATACAGACATAGAAAGTACGGGGATAAACTTCTGACCCCCCCCCCCCAAAAAAAAAAAAAAAAACAGCAAATCAGCACCTAGAGTAATTGGAAGATTTTCCTGAACCTCTTAGGAAGTAAAATATTTTTGAAGGCATTTCCATCAAACATCTTAAACTTTGATGCCTGTATAACTTTGTTTTCCAGCACTAAAACTTTTCTCCATACCCTATCTTCCAGCTGTTCTAATAGTATAATTTCTCAGTCCTATTTTAATTTATCTAGTTTAGGTATTTTGATTAAAAACAAAGCGTTCTCTCCTCTTCTCTCTTCATTTCTTCTCCTGTTTTCTTTTCTCTTATCTTCTCTTCTCTTCCCTTCTCCGGAGTCTGTTGTCAGGGCTAACAAATCGAAATTCCTTATTGTCTCCTGCGTTTATCACCTCAGTGTCTTTGCTTTCTTTACTGTTCTTAGGTAATTAAAGTGAAGCTTGCCTGCTAAGGTAAACATGTCTTTAGCTTGCTGCCAAGATAAATTCTTATTCCCATTAAGAAGCTAATGCCAATAGCTTGGTGAGACTCCCTGGACTTTCCAAAACTGTTGCACATTAGAGGTTCTCCTCTTATCTTTCTCGTGACCTATTGACATCAGGGTCTCCTTAAAATCTACCAAGATAAGGTTTGCTTTTCCCTTTTCATTTCTTTCCTAATCTCTGTTAAACTTCCAAATATTTAATTTCTTCTTTATTTCTCTAATAAATACTCAAAGCAATCCAGATTCACCACTTTCCCAGTTGTCTCTGCTATCATATGTTTCCATCTTACTGTATAATATTGCCTCTAGAGATTATTTAATATGGACAAGTCTACCTCACTCCAGTACAGTTCTACATTTGCTATTAAGAGACCCCAGTAATCTCTAGATTGTTCTAATTTGTACGAGGCCACCCTAGGCAACCTCTGATCCCATATAAATATTTTTATCTGATGTTTCAACTTTTGGAATATTTTTCTTCCAGGTGGGAAACCAAGGGCATGCATTCTACACATTTCTTGTACTTAAAATGAATTGGTAACCCCTTAGATACCTGTTGAATTGATGTCCATGTTACTATCATTAGGACCTCCAGTTCTCTGGTATTGGCGTTCCACTTCTTAGTAAATGATAATGATGCAAGTATCAATTGTCTGATACAGTGATATCTGGCTTTCAAGTGGTCTTTGTGCAATAGGTGATGACACAGCTTGGAAGGGCTAGGTCTGGAGAGAGTCTCCATAGCTAAACAGGGCAAATCATGATGCACACCTATGTAGCTGTGGTGTACCCTCCTCATGGAGTAAATCTTCAGATGACATGCCTGAGATTCAGGTGCCACTACTGCTATACAAACTGGGCTCTGTCTAAATATACCTTCTAACTATTAGCTTCCTTTAAAACAACCATGCCTCAAATCAGAGCCAAAGGTGCAGAAAGCCTCCTGGGTTCAGAATGAGTACAGTGCATTCTCTACAGCTGCAGGAAATACATGTCTGTGAGGAATAACTGGTTCAGCCTTTAAAGCCACAGATGCCTGTCCCTCTCTGAACCTGTTATCATAGATATATAGATAGATACCTGCAGATATGTTTTCAGGCTTTTTCATTTTTCTATTTTGTATTTACAAAATGCTTCTAATTTTTACCCAGTAGGTAGAAAAGACAAAGAGGACGTTTTTTATGAGGTTCATCTATACATGAAGAGGCAGATGTCTGCTCCAAGCCATAATCTTGTGGTGTTTAATAAATACTCTAAAATTTAGGCTTGGCTTGAAAGTCATGTTGTTGAATGTGGCACAGTGCTGCAACACAATGAGCAGGCATTAACCTAAACAAAACAGACATAGCAAATGGTAACCTTTAGTGGGGATATGCCTCACACATATGTTGGTAATATGTTCCTCTGATGTCATTAGATAAGAAAGGTCTTGTACAGCAAATTCAAATCTGATAGGAAGCAACTAATGATATCGATAGTCAGACCTCTCATAAGGAAAAAACGTGAGGGATTCTTACCGAGCTTCAAATCTGGCAGGGAAGTGACAGCTATACTGGCACAGAAACACAGGTGATACAGATTGATTTCAGTGGCAATGAGAAGTGAAAAGGTGCAGACTATCCTGCATTCTGGCTGATGGTTACAGTATAGGAGATAATCTCACACCCTGTAGAGATGTCAGACTACCTTCAAGACTTAACCAGATAATTGATGTTTTCCTTTGACCAATATAACTAATTTTACTAATTTGTTGTAGCAATGATAATTATCAGCAGCAATGTCAGTCTTTCAGTGCCTGTAGATGGACTGAGGTTCTTCAGTAAGATATCTGTTATTATATAACGGGAAGTGCTCCTATAGCCTAGCTAGGTAAAACACGTAATTTCTATCTACTGCAATAACTTAAAGCAATTATTCTGTTATTTTATTGTAAGACAAGCACATTTGGGTTTCATCATAAGTATAGGATTAAATCAAAACTTATTCATGTTGCTCGTTTGCTTTATGATGCATTAGATTAATGTTTCCTTTTATTATTTATTTAGGGATTTTCAAACTGTGTTCTGAAATCTTATTTTAAATTACTGGTGGATCAACCTTTCACCAGCATGATGAGACAGGAACTTAATTATGCATTTGTGAGAGTTTGCATTGCACCAATTAACAGAATAAAGTCAGAGTATTTGATTGTCTGTCACAGACTCTCTCAAAGGTGTGTATTGGGTCACTTGTTATTTCCTTGGGATATTGCTGCCATAGATGATGTTTTCAAATATTGCAAAGTTATCCACATATATATGCTTCTTTTCTTAACGTTCAAGTCAAACCCACTCAACTCACAAAATATGGATCCTCTTCCAGTAAATCATACCACATCAGATCACTGCAATGATTGCCACTATGGGTCCTGTGGGATGTGTGTGTGTGTGTGTGTGTGTGTGTGTGTGTGTGTGTGTGTGTGTGTGTGTGTGTGTGTGTGTGTGTGTGTGTGTGTGTGTGTGTGTGTGTGTGTGTGGTGGGTGGAGTCCTGTCCTTGTACTATTTAGTAACAGACAAAATGGGATTAAATTAAAATCAGTTTGTTAGTTATGTGTGTATCAATAGGTTCCACACGTGGCTGAAAAATGCAGTAAACTTTCAGTTAACTGGAACTCAAGCAACCAGTACTCTCAAGCAACCGGCAAAAAAAAAATTCGAAGAAATACAGTACAATTTTCATGTGTTGCACTTTCTGCCCCCCCCCCCCCCCCACAGAAACATACCTTATGTTTTAAGAGCTTTAGAATTTTTAAAAGGAAGACAGGAATAAATTCCCTCTCTCCCCAACCTGACAACAAGTCAAACCAAACAGATAGTATAGGGTACAGTATTAGTCAGGCCTATTTTTAATAGCAACTGTCAAGCATTCAGAAACTACAGTTATCCGGCATCTACCAATCCCCATTGGTGCTGTTTAATTGAGAGTTTACTGTAGTGCAGTCCACTGAGACCTCATATTTAATCACAGAAGTCAGCTTCCCCCTCACAGCCTTCAAAATGCCACTACTAGCCATTTATTTTTTTCAGCGTTATGTCTGCCCTGCAAAGGAAGATTACCCTGCAGTCAACTCTTTTGTATCATTGGAAAACAAACAAAGAAAATACCATCAGAAAATGAAAACTGCAAATAAAAAACTGCTCCACTACAAAGCCAATAAAACATTTAAATGTGTGTATTTTGAATAGTATTTTAAAAAATACTCATAACCCTATTAAAGTGTATCCTTCTGAAATCAAACTTGCAGTGTACCATATATGGACAACTACCACCTGCACTATAATGCTGAATTTGTGCAAATGACATCCCAAATAAGTTTTGCCAAAATGATAGTTCATGTTCAAGTTCTGGTTTGATTAGGTGATTTTTATGCAAACCACAAATAACAAAATGAGTTAGCAGTAACACATACTGAAACATAAATAACATGTAACATAGATTATTAATAATAGGTTATTCATTTATATTCATCCCACACCCTTGAAGGTCGTATCAAAAATATAAGTCTTAAGTGCCCATCTGAAGCTGGCCAATGATGGGCACCCCCAGAGCCACCATGGTAGCTGGTTCCACAAGTGAGGGAACTGACAGAAAAATGTGTCATAACCTACAGAACTGCTGGTAGCTCCTACAAGGCCATACACAAAACCAATATAGTGCAGCAGGGTACAACAAGCTCCTTCAGGTACCAGTGACCCAACTCATGATTGGAGAAGTAAACTAACTCTAGGATCTTATCAATGATCCTGTAACGAACAGGATGGCAATGAAAACTGCATAGAAGAGGTGCAACATACTGGTATTATGACCTATCAGTAAGTGGATTACCTGCAGGCTTCTCTACCATATCTAATAAAACAAGCTCAGTGTGAGGCAGTTTCAGGTAAACATCTGGTTGAAGTTCAGACCAGGACTGCAGTAATCCAGTCTGAGAGAGACAAAGGCATGAAATAGCAAGTGTTAACATATGCTTCACAAATGGAAACAGGAAGACTTCACTACAGCCAATGCTTGGTCTCTAAGTGTAAGCCATGAGTCAATAATAATGCCAAAGTTCTGCATTGTATCAAAAAAATCAAACTTTTTACCAAAGTACATGAAACAATTGTGCAGAGACAAAGGGAGTGTTTACAGGGTTGCATGAACTGCAAAGACCTCAGTCTTGTTGGCTCAGTTTTAACCAATTTATGGTTATGGTTAGACATGAATGATGGCTTCTAGATCATGGGAATACATACTCACCATATCACATTGCGGAAAGGAGAAATAGAACTGTTTGTCATTTGCATAGCTATGGTATTATGAGTCCCCTTCCCCTTAAGGCTGTTCTAAAGTAAGAATATGCTCTGTGAGCAGTAAGGATCATAAGATAGTACCCAGGGTACTCTACAATCAAGACAGTACAAAGAAGAAAGTTTAAGCCCTGAGCTGACCATGTGAATACAACCAAAAAGATATGAAGCAAACCAATCTTCAGTTATTGTGAAAACACCACAGTAAGTGCACAAGCGTTCTATAAAATGTGATGGCCCATAGTGTCAAATGCTGTAGAGAGATCAGACAGATCCAGACGGGCCAACGTTATATAGTGACATTGGTCTCTTTCCATAAAGAGATCTTTAAGCACTTTTATGGTGAGTGTAAACACCTGTCTGAAAAGGATTCATCAGTCCACTGCTTATAGACAACCTTCCTGATAATTTTATCAAATAGGGAGATTGGGTAGTAGTTTTTCAAGTCACTTGTATTCAAAGATGTGCTCTTGAGGATCAGTCTAACAACAGCCTCTTTCAAGACCAACGAATAAACCAGGATCTGATAATTTACTGAACCCACCACATCAAGATTAGCCACATTAGATTAGGTGGAGTTACTGCATCACCTTTGCAGTCAACTGGATGAAGATCAGATCTGATGGTGCAATCTTGTTAACAAAGAATCCAGCAACAGACTCATATTTTTGAGCTGGGTAATGTTCTTTTAGTGGTCAGACAGGCTGGGCTGCACAGACTCTTTACCACATGAAAGAGTCCTGCTGGTCAGTAAGGTGTTGTAGAAATTTCCCTAGACAGAAATTTTGCCTTTTTTCAGAAGTTCTCTGCTTGATAGATAGTGCAATACTTATAAAGCTAAAGCTTCTCACTCCACAGTCCCACTTGAAATCAGTGACCCTCCAACTTGTGCTCAGCTCTATGCATGAAACAAAGATTGTGGATAAACCAGGATTCACGTCTGTTTAAAGAGACTGGGTGAAGAAGACCCAGGGCTATGAATTCCAAAGTTGAGAAAACTGAGTTGTTACAAACCCTTACTAAGCATCCAGTGACTCAGCACCACTCTCTAGAAGGAACTGAAGAAAACAGATGAAAAATGTTCAGACTACACTAGCCACTCCACTATTTGTGCCACAAATGTAAATGCTTACATAGCTGCTGTATGGGCACAGGCAATCTGGGTGAGATAAAAGGATATAATGTCAATAAAGATGTAGAATGATAAAACAAAAATATGTAAACAATGACTGCAAAATCCTAAATGCAGTGTTAAATAATAGCTCAAAACTATAAAATACAATAATTAAAATAACACTGACAATAATATAGTCAGGATAAGTAACCAAGCTGGAAAACAACATGATATGATTGAAAGTAAAACTATTGTTTTAAAATAAAAAAATAATAAAATAAAATAAATCAGTCTCTGAAGTAAATAAATTGTAGTACTGGAAGCAAAGATAAGAAGAGTAAAATGTCTTGTGAGACACAGCATTAAGTACAGCTCTTGAAGGAATGACAAATGTTATTAAATGTTTCTTCTCTCCTATCCTTACTATAACAGAGCACATGAGCTGACAACTAACAAAACCACAGTACAAATGTATGTCTGGTTAAACATCTGGTTGAAGTTCAGACCAGGTACTTGCACCACTTTCTTGTTGAAAATTCTTGACTGATGTCATAGTAAATCCATCACTTCCTAAATTCTGACATAGTCAATCCTCAATAAATCCACCAAAGCATGTAATAGTGCAGTAGAAACAATCACTGCCTCTGCCGCTTAATATAAAACAGCAAGAATACTAAAGGTGTAGATCTTGTCTAAGTAAAACTTATTCAAAAGGCTTAAACTGCCATTAAATAATTTTCTCCAGATTCAAGAAATGTGCCAGGTCCAACCAAATATATCAGGTGCCAGAAATCTGGAATGCAAATTCATATTGAAAAGCAGTTTTTAACTGCTTGGTCCTGAGATCCTGAGAGACTAGTCCTGCAGCAGTCAGCAAGTCAAAATGCCAATCGATCTGTTCAAGTCACTCAGAAGAACCTAAGAGACATGTGCTCATGCTATACCTCACATCAATCGTCCGTTATCTTAGACACTATACCTTACATCAGTCATCGATTCTCTAGAAACTACACATCACATCAATCATCCATTATCCTAGATACGATACCTCGCATCAGTCATCAATTATCCTAAATACGATACCTCACATCAGTCATCAATTAACCTAGACACTATACATCACATCAATCAACCTAGACACTACACCTCACATCAGTCATCAATTATCCTAGACACTATACCTTACATCAATTCTGCTAGACACTATACATCACATCAGTCATCCATTATCCTAGATACTATACCTCACATCAGTCATCAGTTATCCTAAATATGATGCCTCACATCAATCATCAATTAACCTAGACACTATACATCACATCAATCATCAATTAACTTTGACACTAGACCTCATATCAGTCATCAATTATCCTAGACACTATACCTCACCTCAGTTATCAATTATCCTAGACACTATACCTCACACCAGTCATCAATTATCCGAGACATTACACATGATATCAAGCATCAATTATCCTAGACACTATACCTCACCTCAGTTATCAATTATCCTAGACACTATACCTCACATCAATCATCAATTAACTTAGACACTATACCTCACATCAATCATCAATTATCCTTGACACTATACCTCACGCCAGTCATCAATTATTCGAGACAATATACATATCAAATATCAATTATCCTAGACACTATACCTCACATCAGTCATCAATTATCCTAGACACTGTTCCTCACATCAATCATCAATTAACCTAGATACTATACATCATATCAGTCATCAATTATCTTAGACACCGTACCTCACATCAATCAGCAATTATCATAGCCTGCTAAACTATAAGAATTATATAACTAAACAGCTAGTCTAAAAGCAAGCCAAAAGCAACCAGAACATGGAAACAGAATGTGAACAGGAGATTAACAAACAAAAACAAAGAAAATATTTGGCTAAGCATCCAAACAATGTTGTGGTCTTGTTACTGGAAGACCACTGCTTCTGTTTGAAAAATAACATTTACAAATTAAATTGTACAAAAGCAGACCATGGTTAGACAGAAAGGTTCCTAAAGCCACAGCAATGAAATTATCATACCAAAGTGCCTCAAAGTTAAAAAGTTAAAACTTTTTAAACATTCAGTTTAGTAAAAATGGGCAATATACCTTTTTTAGTATTTTCAGTAAACAGCCATAGGTTTGCCAAAATGTAATGTTTGAGCACAAATTTGTAATGCACCACTTATGGACTACCACCACTTGAAATATGACAGTAAATTTGTAAAGCTCAAATGCAAAATGTGATTTACAAAACAGATTGCAAGATGATATATACAAATGGAATTGCTTTTTTGTCACACAGCACTTTGAAAAATTGGACTGTAAGGTGACTACCCTGAAAATTTAATGCAAAATTCTATACAGTTAAAAAGCTGTAACTATTCTCAACAATCAATTAGTGAAAAAGAAAGCCATTAATAACATGAAACAATTAGCAATTATTTTATATTGTTTTCAACAGGTACCTACATCTCTGTCAAAATGTAATATCTGAGGTCAGATTTTCAACATTCTCTTTATGGACCATCACAAACACTACCTGAAGTATACCACTGAATTATGCAGCTTGCATCCAAAATGTAATCTATGAAAATTACTATAAGATGACAGTTACAAATAGAATGCTGAACTGTACACATCAGTTTGACAGAAGGGCCCCTAAAGTGATTACATTGACATTTCATACTAAAAATCACATAAATACTTATCTGATCTGGTGGATATTTCCAGGGCTGTCCGTTGAAAAATAATTAGCCAAAAACCAAGAGGATCACAAAATAAAAGTATGATACAGTTTTGAAAATGATATATTTCTGTATGTGTAGAAGTCTTTCACACATGTGTTTTACCACTGTACTCCCAAACCTAACTTGGCCTACTCTGAATTTACAGTACCTTGGGATAAAAGCAAATCCCAACCATAACAACCTTATTTAATGAATTCATGTTTCAGCCAAATGCATATAATAAAACAGCTGCATGTTTACCTACTGATGGATATCTTAGTAGCAGAATAGGAAATGCTCCCTGTATGGCATCCATTATATTTTGTGGTGGCATTTGGGACTGTTACAGAAAAAAACATGAGAAGCTAGGAACTGCCTTCACAGCAGTGTAAACATTATTCTCATAAACAGGTGGTTATATCCTTCAGCATCCATCTCCCAAGTTCATATCATCTTCCACACTCCAAGTCAAAACTAGTGAAAATCGTCAATAACTAAACAGGTTCACTGAGGTCACAGAATAATAAATAAAGGAGTATGAGCTGGAATGCATATGTACAATGAAGGCTTGTCATGTTAGGGTTTTCTGTCATAGTCAGTCATTCCTTCTATTTGGCTCATTTAATTTCCAAGGAAATATCATCAAGATCCAGAGAAGTCATTTTATCACTGCACGCTTCCCTTATCAGACCAGTCATAAAATATCATGCCCCCTTTGGTATGTACCAATCAAAGCATATCACTGAACTGGAAAAGCCTCAGTGATTTTTAACCAAAAAAAAAAATAATAAAGGCTTCAAATCCTTCAACTATCCCCATAAATTTGTATAGCTCTCTTTAGAATCCACAGCCTACCGACTGCTCACAGATGATGTGTCTCACATTTGAGCCATGAAAGACCTAGTCCTATTTGATCTGCTATTTCTTCACAACAACAGTTATCATACACGTCCCTGCTCGATTTGGGAGTTAATCACTATTAAGTGCTCAAAAAGGGTGGCAAGAACTTTTAGGTGTGTTTTCTTAATGGTGTATATGGCTATGCATATTGTGGTTCTTGTAATCTCTTGTGTAACACTGTTCCTATGTTTACATGAATGGTAAGTTTCTAGGGCTGAAAGTGATTCTTATCAATGATTTTACAATTAAAAAAGTAGGTGGATGGCAATACCATAAAGCATATGCTATTGCTGCTGATGTTATATAATATATACAATGGCTCATGTAGCACCTGGGGCTGCTCTGCAGTCTGGCACCCTGCTTCCTCGGCTCTTTGAAGAGCAAAAAAAAGCAGGTCTGCTCCCTTATACTGGCATTCCATGCCATATTCACATCCCCTCAGCTCTTCACTGGAAGAGCAAAACAAAATAAAATTGTTCTTTTTTAAACTATAGCAAACCAAATGCTACATTTTCTACAATCAGCTTGCTAGAGCTTACTGCACACAAAGCACTAATGAAATGCTAGCATAGAAAGAAGAATGCAGGAACTGCACTTTACAATCACGGCCCCAGCACCTTGCAGCCAGGCTGGCTGCCCTCTTCATTCCTCCCTTGCTATGCAGAGGAGTAAATAAGCCATTTGAAGCCAAGGATGAGGCCTCCATTTTGTGACACACACTCCACCCAGCTACAGTGCAAAAGAAGTTTTTGTTTGAACAAGGGTGGGGAGAAATGCCTTGACAGAAACATAAGAGACAAAGAGGCTCACTTATACATTGATTTGGGTATCATAACCTGCTATTTTTACGATACACTAACCTGGTTTGCCAGACTAACTCAGGATAGAATTTCTGGGACCAAAACTATAGTATTAAAGGAGGAAACTGGTTACTCAGGTTGAAGAATGCCACTGAGTATACAGTAAGTACAACAAGGTGTTTACCACTCTCAGTAAATGAAAAGTCGTCTTGCAGTCCCGTGGTGATAAAGTATCAAAAATAAAAATCAGCTGATGAAATGTATCAGATAAAGCAAAAGGTCAGTGTCCATTAAACCTTAGAGAAGGGAACATTTGTCTGACTGCCTAAATAAAACAACGTCAGTAACAAAAAAAAAAAAAAAAAATCATGACTGTCAATCTCATAGAATAGCCAAAAATAACCACAAAGACTTTTAAAACACTAATGGTATTCCCTTATAAAAATGACAGAATACAGCTTCCATTAACATGTATTTTCTGAATAATAAGACAGCTGTAAAAATCTATAAAATTATATAATGATGTTATATCTTACTTCTTAGTCACAAAATAATAAACGTTATGAATAACAGCAATATTCTGAGGCCAAATCTAGGACTCTTCTGAAAATAAAACACATTTCAAATTTGTACTCCAAACAAAGCAATCTAAATCTTTAATCCACGGCAAACTAGCATTCACAGGATAATTTGTTAATATTTACAATCCATTTAGAGATTACTCACCACAGTATGGAATATTTTATGCAGTAAGCATATCAAAATCTAACTTAGAAATGCTCAGTGCCTCATTCATATTGTGTGTGTGTGTGCGTGCATGTGTGTGTGTGTGTGTGTGTGTGTGTGTGTGTGTGTGTGTGTGTGTGTGTGTGTGTGTGTGTGTGTGTGTGTGTGTGTGCATGTGTGTAAAAGTTATACACAAGCCTGTAACCATACCTCAAAATTGTCCAGATTTTCACAGAATGTCCAAATTTTGGGCTCGTATTTTTGGTCTGTTTCTCACAAAAGTTGTGTTTTTCTGGCAAATCACAGAGGATTGAAGCCACTACATAACGGGACACATTTGGGTTTCAGACTTTATATCCCTCGGAAAATGCATACTAACACACATGTTATTCTAACAACTTTCTAAGTTTACAAGAGCAATGTTTAAAATCTGCCCTTATTTTTGCCCATTTGTCCCCACCATTACTTTAGGCTTTGTCCAGATCTGTTGTGCTAATCAGCTTTTATCCATGTAAAATATACACTACCTGCATAAGCAATAACAGATCCACTCACCAAAAAGTAATTTAATGCACTAAATAAAGGTAATATATCCTGTCCTACAGACTGAAAAGGCCATCAACTTCTCTTCCCTGGTAAAATCTTTGTCACTGCACGCCAGCTCATGCATTTTGTGAACAACTGTGTAGAACACTAACCGGTCCTCCTTTCCCTTAAATTCAATGAATAAGCCTTCTGCCCCACTCCATATAATAAACTGCATCAATACATGAACAGTAATCTGTATAAGGCAGCTTAGAAAGGCACAGTCTAAACTCCATTGGGACTAGTATTCAAAAAGGCAGCATCTCTGCACTCACACCCAGCCAAAACTGTACTCCCGTGCCATACTTTTGTCTTCATATAAATGCAATAGCCAATCAAGCCCCATTGCCTACTTCGTATATCTCTAGACCAGCAGTTGTCCTGTCTGCCATGACTCACATTTTTAAATAAGTAATACTGTCCACATATCTTCTTTATTATATTTTAAACATAAATACAGAAAAACAGAGCTCTTTAAATTTCCAGCATAAACAGATCAAACTAATTCATCAAACCTGCCCCTCACCCATGCTTAACAACTAGAATTTCCAGAACTGTCATATTTCTCTGCAACCAAGAAATGCAAC
Organism: Protopterus annectens; assembly: GCF_019279795.1. Lineage (NCBI taxonomy): Eukaryota > Metazoa > Chordata > Ceratodontiformes > Protopteridae > Protopterus > Protopterus annectens. Next base: position 418,522,911 of record NC_056725.1, read on the forward strand.
ACCCCACAGGATAAAAGTCTTGCTGCCAAAGGAAAATATGTAGAGCAGTCCAAACCAAATGAGGCAGCAAAGGCAACCACAGGCTTGAAAAAAACGCCAGAAGTCACTTCGTTAAAAGCAAACAGATTTAATTGTGCATAGTAGGTAAGCGCTTTCACATTCTGCTTCATCAGACCTTCAAAAGCACATATCCAAGGTCATTGCTTAAATACTCTCAACTAATGAAACAATTAAGCCCAATACTGTTTAAAGAGACAGGTACATATTTAAGCATATTACATTTTACTATTTAACTATAATTCATCTTACAAAACAAACTAACAATCAATAAAATTAGCAATCAATACAGCTGCTAAATACAAAACTAGAAACATGTGAACATGGAACTAAAAGTAAAAAAATATATAAAGAATATATAACACATAACACATGTTATTCTAGCAACTTTCTAAGTTTACAAGAGCAATGTTTAAAATCTGCCCTTATTTTTGCCCATTTGTCCCTTCCATTACTTTAGGCTTTGTCCAGATCTGTTGTGCTAATCAGCTGCCATGAAAGCCTATCTTGACCTCACCAAGGCTTTTGACACCATCCCCTATTCTGGAATTATAGCTAGACTCACTAAACTAGGTATAAATCCCTACGTCACAAGATGGGTTGCCAACTGGCTCACTGACAGAACCCGCACTGTAAAAGTTGCAGACTCCAAATCTGACTTCAAAGCAGTGACAAGTGGAGTACCACAGGGTTCCGTAGATGACTGCAAACTAGGAGCCATAGTCAAGTCCCCAAATGATGTGGACATCCTACAGAAGGGCCTCACTGAGACAGATGCCTGGTGTCAGAGCCATGGCCTCAAGCTCAATGCCAAAACGTGCAGTGTCATCCCCTTTGGTAAAAACTCTGTACCCATGAACTACCACAAAAGCAGCAATCTACTTAACACTGAATGTGTGATAGGAGACCTTGGGACCCAGGTGGACAGTAGTCTCTCCTTTGATAATCACATCGCCACAGTATTCAGGAAGTCCTTCTATGTGGCACATCACATCATAAAATGGTTCTCATCCAGGAAAAAAGAGGCCATTGTTCACCTCTACTTGACACTCATTAGAACCATTATAGAGTACAATGCCCATTTTGGAATGTACCTCACAAGACATCTGCAGCAGCTGGAAAGGCCACAGAAATACCTCACAAAGAGGATTACTGGCCTCAAACAAATGCCCTACACTGACCGCCTCAAACAAATCCAGCTTTACTCCGTAGCATATTGCCTACTTCGAGGTGATCTCTGCCTAACATATAAAGCTATGTCAAACCCAGAACTGTTGGACATGCTACACCTAAAGAAATCGCAATCCCTCCGAGCTACATGCTCTAGGGACCTAAACCTTGTCACCACAATAAACAGAACATGCTGGAGGGATAGATTCCTGTCCCGGAGACTTCCTAAACTCTGGAACAAGCTACCCATCTATGTCAAGCAAAGTTCTTCATTAGCACTCTTCAAGAAAAATCTTGATGAGTGGATGGGAAATAGGATATACACCCCGGGGATCACTTCTGTGTCTCTGCTTGACAGTGGCACAGGAAAATAACTTTCTTGGGTGGCGTAAGCCATAGAACCTTGTTGGCTAGGCTTACGTAGACCCTTGGGCCGATAGCCTAGTACCTACCTATGAACCTATAAGAAATAAGACACTTTCAATGCTCTAGATTTGAGTACAGGCTTCAATGATGCCCTCTCATTAAGGCACCTCCCTTGGTCAGCTCTAAACTTCAGAATCCACTTCATCTCCCTTTTGTTTTGGCTGCAGGTCCAGATCATTACTTTAAATTTATGGTCATTGACACTATTTCTCCCATTGCCTGTAGAGGCGATATTAGGAATGGCACAGAGAAAAGGGAGATGAAGTGGATTCTGAGGTTTAGAGCTGACCAAGGGAGGGGCCTTAATGAGAGGGCATCATTGAAGCCTGTACTCAAATCTAGAGCGTTGAAAGTGTCTTAGTCCCTTTGGGGTTTACACTATTTTAATCTCACCATGATTTTACATTCCAGAATTGCTGCTATTTTTTATATATTTCTTTTATATTCTTTATATATTTTTTTACTATGTACCTGTCTCTTTAAACAATATTGGGCTTAACTGTAATTGTTTCATTAGTTGAGGGTATTTAAGCAATGACCTTGGATATGTACTTTTGAAGGTCTGATGAAACGGAATGTGAAAGCGCTCACCTACTGTGCACAGTTAAATCTGTTTGCTTTTTACGAAGTGAGTTCCGGCGTTTTTTCAAGCCTGTGGTTGTCTTTGCTGCCTCATTTGGTTTGGACTGTCATATTTCTCTCCTCACATGCATACAACTAGAAAATACAGAACTGTGATCTTTCCATTATTACATGCATATCTTCACTCCTTGACACTGAATTGCAAACTGAAGTGCTAAATGCATTTGAAAGGACCTTGTAGTTTTAGAAGCCTAAGAGCCGATCATCACACATGCAAAAATGAAGCAGTAGCATTTGTTAACCACTATAGTAAAAGTACCAAACCATAAGAAGCTTCCATTTTCATTCTTACAAAATGACTTATTTATTCTAAGAAACCACCGTCAGAAGCATTGTATATCTGTGCAGCTACCATTCAGAGTAATTTAGAATCACAAAAACATCTTGTACTGCACAAATAAAGTGAAATGATGTGTAAGTCTGCCAGACCCTACTTAGATATGTATAATGATACAGAGATTGTGACAAGATAGTATAATTCAAAAGTCCCAGTGAGGTTGCTATAGCACAGTGCATTAAGGAGCAGGGGGCTTACAGTACACTGTACTCCATGACGCAAGACAGCACAGCATGGCAAAACACTGATGAGCATTTCATAATGATATGATGAGCCCTATACCTGCTTTAAAAAAGTTTACACACACACATGCACACAAAATGTTTTCAGGAACTTCAGGAATGTGTCCATTTAGTCATTTGCCTACAAAGGCAAATGGCTATGTGTGCAAGTTTATTCTCTGAAGTAACATTAAATAAATTCACATTAGGTAAAAAGAGTACTAAAGAAAAACTGATTGCTGGGGGCACATGCTACCCACTGCACTACTTAAGTAAAACCTACCCTGGCACATGCTACTTCAGGGTAAGTGTAAAATATGAGAGATAACATTCCATTCAACTACTTCTCTAATATAGACATTTTGTATGATGGCATTTCTAAATTATTCCTCTTCTTACTCCAATGCAGTCATTAGCAACCTTTATATATGCATAGTTTTGAAACAGAACACTTCAGATTATCATGTATTCCTCCAAAACTTGGTACCTGCATGCAGCTATAATGGAACAACCTGATATTCTATAGCATTTATATGACTGGCAGACAAACTGAAGCAAACATGTGCTAAGTGGGTGTGCATTGAAACAGGCCAGTCTGCCACTTTTGGGCTTATATTCCCAGTGATTGATGAGCTCTGTAAAATTATTGCAGCAAGGAAAAACTCAAACATTTTTTTGTAGTTCGTCAAGACCCCCTAACCTAGCCTCTACTTACTTCAGACATGTTTACTACTCTTGTTCTGACCTCTCCATTCCAAACTAAAGTTACTTCTGTCTCTTTCTTTGATTCTTCCAAACAGGCAGGCCCATAGCAGTTGTTTGTTAAAGAAAAAAAAACAGGTTCTTCACTGAACTCAAAGCCAGGAATAAAGCTAAGTCTTGCACAGCAAGCAATTTGAACAGGCATGAAAAATTAAAGACAATTGCCAAAAAAATAAATTCCTCAGCTTGCTCTGCCTCTCAAAGATATAACCCTTAAAATGTCTTTATTGCAGGGCAGCAGCTCGATCTCCACCTGTGCAGCTAATCGCAGGTCTTTGGGGCAGTGCCCAAGCAAGATGACAAACGCAGGAGGAGAAGGCATGCTGGAATGTCTCAGATGTCTATTCAGGATGTATGAGTTGCCATTTCTAGTGTTTCCCTTAAAGGAAAAAAAAAGATATTTCTGTAAAATAATTTTTTATTTACTTAGTTTGAATTGAGCCCTGGATAAAACAGCACCCGGGGTGAATGCCCTTTCGCCACACCCTTTCTATGCTATTGTTGCTACACTTCTGATTGATCAAATTCAGCTGGTTTAAATTCACTCCATCTAGCCCAGCATAACTCAAAAAACCCAATAATAAAAAAAAAGAAAAAAAATGTTTTTTGCTTGGGAGTCACTTCCCATGTGTGTGTTGGGCCTTCCCACCTAACATACATATAACAACTCCATAGTTACACTACAGTGGAAGAAAGGGAAATACTGAAAGTGCACCGTCAGCTTACACAATTCAAGTGATAAAGCAAACTGCAATTTTACTTATACAAAACTCATACCAGTGATAAAAAAAATCATAAATGCTTCTTATTATCAGAGTTAAAACTGGTAAAATGTACTGAAGAACATTATTAGATCAAATATGATTAGACCACTGTTTTCAACCACTTTTACTTAGGTAAAGTGATAAACCCCTTGCATGACACCCATATGCACACACACAAACACACACACTTATATATACAGTCAGGTACCACCAAAGGCAAACCTAAGTGAGAAGAGTTTCCATTTAGAAAATATCATTAAGTATTACATGCTGAAGTTGTTGGGATAGAAAGATTAGTACACTACTGATAGGGAAGTCAAAAAGATTTGTTAGCAAAAGTGAAGTGGTGCTGTCCTGTGCTTTGTAATATTAAAGAGTTTCAATATGTATTTATTTATTTATTTATTGACAGTTTCTAAAACAAGTTTACTTATAAACAGTACTGAGTTCTATTCCAGTACAGCTTTTACCATTGATGATTGAGAAGATGTTTTAGGATGATATGAACTATAAATTGCATAGAACAGAATCTTGTATTAGTAATAAACAACACTGATTTTTTTTAGCAGAGACAATAATGATAGCTTAAGAGCACATACAGGATTTATCATTGAGATAAGTTAGCTGTGCTCTACATTCAGTATGAAAGAAAAACAGGGTAGGACCTCTGCCTCTTTGGGTACACTTTAAAAATAGAATGTAACCGCACAGGTGCTTTAAAGCAAATAGTGCATGCTGCAGTTTTTACTTCTGTAAGTGTTATTATTTGGAAATATATTTTATAAATTTGGTTAAAATATTTTTCTTGAGTCGGATTAAAATGGAGGAGAACAAATTGTAGAATCTTGGTATGCTCTTTGACAGCAAAAAGCACATTTGTTTATCTTAAAAGCGACCCAATAGAAAACAGGATGCAGAAAAAAGAAAGAAATAAAAATACATACCAAACTGGCTGCTTTAATAATACGAGATAGTCATTCTGATATTCCTACACTTTGCCACTCAAATAAATACATAAATAAATAAATAACACAGTCTGCGGTCTGCAACGCCTCATAGATTAAATAACCAGCTCTCACTGAGTTCTTGGTTTCAGCTATGTCAGGCAACAGTCATCTAATGAGCTGGAGCCAATCAGTATATTGTCAATGGCTGCTTCTTCTGGCAACCCAAATGGCCACCACAGAAGTGCCACTTTAACGACACTAAAACATGAAGAGGAGTTGTCACAAAGACAATCAACTTGTTCATAGTGGGGACACTGGTTAACATTGCTGCCTCATCATGTTTGGTCTTCCAGTTCACTTCCTATCTAGCCTCTTTGTGGAGTTGGCATGTCTTCTCTGAGTCCACATGGGTTTTGCTGGGTACTGTAAGTTTCTCCCACAAAAAATATGTTGTAGATGAATTGACAGTCATCCAAACTATAGACAGGTGTGCATGCTGTATGTCAGTTAATGTGCATGCATGCGCACAGGTGTGTGTGTATGTATCAACACTTATGTGCATATGTATCAACACTTGTGTGCATGCATATCTTGCATTGCAATACATTTATCACTTTTTACTGATTTCCTTATTGAGCCTACTTATTTCTCTCACTTTTTACATCACTTTTTATTTTGCACTTGTGGCTACTGTAGTAGTTACAGCTGAGTCTTCCCTAGCCATATTCCATATTATCACATTTTGCTAGTACAGTCACTTATTCCCCTGTCTCATACCATGAGTAAGTGATTAACCTGCTCTGTTTTGCTATACCCCTTCATCTACACTGGTCAGTATGGAATCTCAGTCAGTTCTTCTCCTTCTGTAGCCAGCTTGATACAGTGTAGTAACTGTCTCATGCTTACCAAAAACTTTTTATTGCTACCTCACAAAGTATGCAAGAGGTGTAAGTATTTAGTTAACTTGGAGGCAACCTTCTCACATCAGAAAACATTTGGAAATCACAACAGATACATACACACATGCGCGCACACACACAAATCACAGAACATTTCCACTAAACTTTGTTACACCGAGGTTATTAAGATAATAGTGCCTTAGCCTTCCAGGCTTAAAGACTTTAAAGACTAAGAATCCTCAGACATAGTTTACACAGCAACACATCACCTTCACTCTTCACACCCACAGCCAGTGCACATACCTCTAAGAGTCACAAAGGTATATAGATACTCTGTGTCCTTATGCCTTACTGACACTGCATCTAACCATAGTAATGTTTTAGTAATAGGTGGCTTTATTGTCAGGTATACAGATATCACCCTAACCAAGCTGGACAAGAATAGGGTGACAGCTGTCTTTCTGAAGCCAGGATGTAATAAGGGCTCTTAGATCCCTCTCTTCTGACAAATATGATTATGACCTGATAATGGTCGACATGGAATGAATGACCTCAGACACTCTACCTAGGGGACATATAGAAGGATATGTCTGAGCTTACTATGCATGTGATTAAGGCAGGAAAGACACTGATCTTGAGTGGCATTTTTCCATCACCCAGAATGATGTCAAGATTCAAAGAAAAAATAATTGGCTGTGTAGCTGATGTCATTCTAGGGGGATCCAATATGTGTCAGTCTAAGATGAGACACCTGACAAGCATTCTTGCTTTGCCAGCGATGGTCTGCTCCTCTCGTACCAAGGCTTTTACATTTCTGCTAAAGCCTTTGCTGCCCCATAAAGCTTTTTTTAAGGAGTCCATCAGTTGTACATTTTAACCTAGTAAATTCTAGTTTGGAACAGATTAATGTGGCTCTCCTCTATGCCAGGAGTCTTAACAAAACAAAACAACAAAAATAAAACCTTCAGTCTCTCCTGCAATTTGAATATATTCAGAAATGTATAGTTACAGTGATATGGTTGCAGAGCAATGGAAGCACTCATAACCTCAGACCTACCTCACAAAAGATTCCTTGAGACACCACAATTGAAGTCCTGGATGTCAATATCTACATCAACAAGACCGAATACCAATTCATAGCTAGTTATAGAACAACCTGTATGCCCCTTTCTGAGATCAATAGCTATTTTAACACAATAAATATCTTACCACATTATCTGAAATCCCCATTAAATCCAATATGTTTCAACTAGAGGATTTCAACTATCCATTTATAAACTGGCTGACCTTCACTGCTGATCATATGCCCAATACTTCCTTGACATTATAAATGCTATCTCTTTTACAAGTAGTTAATCCTGCTACAAGGGACCACAATTTCTTTGCCACTATTGCCAATTCTTGCACATCTCTTTATGTATCATCCTGCTTTGTTAACTCAGGTTGCAAATTAGTGACCTTTTCCTTTAAAACTGGTGGTCCTTCCTTTGGAAATAGCTCTGCATTTAGGGACTTCTCAAAAGCAAATCTTCTTCAGTTGCTTGATGACCAAAATAAATTTCACAGTAATCCTCCTCTGATGGATCCCATAGCTAAAGCTGATCCCTATGCCTCTGACATCTTAATCACTCTCTCTCTTATGAGATGCATCTGACTCCTAAAGTGACCCTGTGGACAGCAAAAGCTACCCACAGAGTTTTTAAGGCAAAGGGTGGAAACAGATTCTACTTCCACTTAAATCATTGTATAGATAAAGCAGTCCCTAAGTTGTACCACATACAATAAAAACATTAAAATGAAACCCTTATGGTGAAATACCTGTAGAAACAAATTATATAACAAGAGAAAGAGATTGCACAATAATTATAAGAAATCTCATTCTACCCACCTTAAAAACACACTTAAGCAAATTTATAAAGAGCTAAAAGGAACCATTAGGAAACTCATAGCTGAGTATGAACTTATAGTAACCACTAAAACCAAATATAGTTACAAATCATTCTTTACCTGTGTCTGGATGTTAAGAATTAACACACATTAATGTTTGGAGTTAGTACTCATAATAGTGCACACTGACCCATAAGAAATAGCTATTACTGTAGCTGATAAATTTAGTGAAATTTTACTCTACCCACAGTTACAGCTATTCCACAGATTTCACAATCACAACTTCCCCTTTACTTTCTATGAAAAAGTTATTTCAGCCTTTTCAAAAACAGAGAACACCTCATCCATGGGGCCTGACAATATATCTCACATCCATGGGGTCTGATAATATACCCCACATCCATGGGACCTGATAATATATCCTACATCCATGGGACCGGATAATATACCCCACATTCATGGGACCTGATAATATACCCCACATCCATGGGGCCTGATAATATATCCCACATTCATGGGGCCTGATAATATACCCCACATCCATGGGGTCTGATAATATACCCCACATCCATGGGACCTGATAATATATCCTACATCCATGGGACCGGATAATATACCCCACATTCATGGGACCTGATAATATACCCCACATCCATGGGGCCTGATAATATATCCCACATTCATGGGGCCTGATAATATACCCCACATCCATGGGGTCTGATAATATACCCCACATCTATGGAGCCTGATAATATATCCCACATCAATGAGACCTGATAATATATCCCACATCCATGGGGCCTGATAATATACCCCACATCCATGGGGCCTGATAATATATCCCACATCCATGGGGCCTGATAATATATCCCACATCCATGGGGCCTGATAATATATCCCACATCCATGGGGCCTGATAATATACCCCACATCTATGATGCCTGATAATATACCCCACATCCATGGAGCCTGATAATATATACCACATCAATTTGGCCTGATAATATACCCCACTTCACATGGGGCCTGATAATATACTCCACATCCATGGAGCTGATAATATACCCCACGTCCATGGGGCCTGATAATATATCCCACATCTATGAGGCCTGATAATATATCCCACATCCATGGGATCTGATAATATACCCTACATCCATAGGATCTGATCATATATCCCATATCCATGGGGCCTGATAATATACCCCACACCCATGGGACCTGATAATATACACCACATCTATGGGACCTGATAATATACCCCACATCCATGATGCCTGATAGTATAGCTCACATCCATGGGGTCTGATAATATACCCTACATCCACGGGGTCTAATAATATACCCCACATCCATGGGGCTTTATAATATACCCCACATCCATGGGGCCTGATAATATTAACCACATCTGTAAGACCTGATAATATACCCCACTTCCATGGGGCCTGATAATATAAATTACATCCATGGGGTGTGATAATATATCCCCACATCCATGGGTCCTGATAATATACCACACTTCCATGGGGCCTGATAATATAAATTACATCCATGGGGTGTGATAATATACCCCACATCCATGGGGCCTGATAATATACCACACTTCCACGGGGCCTGATAATATATCCCCACATCCATGGAGCCTGATAATATTAACCACATCTGTAAGACCTGATAATATACCCCACTTCCATGGGGCCTGATAATATAATTTACATCCATGGGGTGTGATAAAATACCCCACATCCATGGGGCCTGATAATATATCCCCACATCCATGGAGCCTGATAATATACCCCATCCCTCCACACTGCACTGGTATCACTACTGGTGCTTGTGCCTCGCCTGTCTACCAAGTACATCTCCTCACTCTTCCTCCTGGCAGGGGTGACCAAGTTCTACCTCTTCATTCCTCTTACCTTCTCACTAGCTCCTAAAGGTACCTGAGCCACTAATCAAGTGTGGATCACCTGGGTCATGGTAAGGGCTTTATCTCACTATGCTAACGGAGATAACAAATTTGCATTTTTGTACTGATTTCAGTGAGCAGTGCTTCAGTTCTACTAGGTTGTTTACTGAAGATGTTTTTCTGCAAAAGCAGCAACATTTTACCACCAGTAAAGAGTCAATGTTACCAATCTGATAGGGCCATTTAAACAGATGTATACTATGCACTCACTCATCATTTGACAGCTTCAGGAAATAGAAATGTCTGTCTTATACAGTATCATTGTACAGATGATATTATACCTAAATGAAATGAAAATGGCAAAGCCAGCCCCAATTTAACTCTCATTAAGGAAATAGTAATTAGCAAAACAAGTGACTGAGCAGCAGAATCACCCTTTTTGCAGCTGATCTCACCATGAAAATGTATAAACTTGCAGACATTTGTTTCAGTCCAAACAAGAAATTGTTTTCATTTATTTATGCTAAGTGTTTAAAAGACATTAGACAGAAAACAATTAATGTAAGGCTAACTGGAAGTATATATCAGATCTGTGTGGGATACAAAAGTTTTTTTTTAGTTCCAGAAAGTTACCCTGGTATAATGCTGATTGATTACTTAAAGTGAATATTCTTCTCTATGTAGTTGAGTGGCACTACACATATAATACATGCACATTAGGGTATAACATGTATGTTAATTGTCACAACAGTGCACTCTAGTAGTACTGGCACAGAGCAACAAAAAATGGCAGTACAATGCATTTTATACAGATGACAGCCGTACCATAAACAGCAGTGCTAGGAACTTGAGAAAAGGCATACATTGATATTCATCTGGGGGAGAATAAGCAACAGAAATCAGAACAACTGAGGGATAGTTGTATGAAAACAACTGCGCTGACAATGACACCTTTCTATCACTCACAATTGAGTAATGTAAATGTATTCTTCAGATATAGTATTTATTTACTGCAAACATTATGTATTATCTCATGGGATCATACATATTATGGGCTCTGGCACTGGAGTTAAAAAAGAATAAAGAGCTCTGTTACACTCCTACAAAGAAAACAAACTGATCAACTCAAGTATGTAATCACCATGTCAAGGATAGTTTACTTATTTATTTAGGCAAGTCAGTTTCATCCATGACCTTGTCATAAATAATGTAGAAAATGTAAAACATTGCAGGCAGTATAGTGCAAAATAAGGGAGATTTTACAACACATATTAATAATTAAAAGATGAGCAATATTTACCTCGGCAGATCCTCTTGGGGCATCCAGCAGAGAATTACAGCAGCAGAAAGGAGAGAGAGAGACTTTAATTGATCAAAAAATCTGTTTCTGCTTATTTTTACCTGCTGTACCTTATTGTAAGTGTTTTATGACTGTGTTAAGTGACTTTACTGCATTTCTGCCAGTTTTTACATTGGACTTTGCCGGGTCATCTGTTTTAAATTGCATTTTTACTGTTACAGGCTATACACTCAAGTGCGCTAGCTGTTTAGAGCCTTATAAGTGTGTTTTAATCCTGCATTTGCTGCCTCCCTATTTCTGAAAAAAAAAACTACTACAAAATCCTATATGCCTCATTGTTTCCCACCTTTCTTTAAACCAGTATAGTCCAGATCTCAGATTTGTTGATTTCAGGACTGTGTATTGTGTTGTGAGTGGACCAGACCTTCCAGAGATAGAAGGAAGTCTTGCAGCCTATCAGTGGCAGTGGTAATCTCTGAACAGCCTATCTATTGCTAGGGGAGTGGTTTCCAGCCCTAGTTTGTTGTACTATTGGCCGTTTTGGGCTGCTTCTATCCCTTTCAACTTCCTGCTTTAAAACCTGTGTTTGCCCGGGTTTTGCGCTTGTATTTACCTCGGCAGATCCTCTTGGGGCATCCAGCAGAGACGTACAGCAGCAGAAAGGAGAGAGAGAGACTTTAATTGATCAAAAGATATGTTTCTGCTTATTTTTACCTGGTGCACCTTATCGTAAGTGTTTTGTGACTGTGTTAAGTTATTTTAATGCATTTCTACCTGTTTTTACATTGCACTTTACCAGATTGTCTGTTTTAAATTGTATTTTACTGTTACAGGCTATGCATTCAAGTGCGCTAGCCATTTAGAGACTTATAAGTGTGTTTTAATCCTGCATTTCCTGCCTCCGTATTTCTGGAAAAAAAAAACTACTACAAAATCCTATCTGCCTCATTGTTTCCCACCTTTCTTTAAACCAGTATAGTCCAGATCTCAGATTTGCTGATTTTAGGACTGTGTATTGTGTTGTGAGTGGACCAGACCTTCCAGAGATAGAAGGAAGTCTTGCAGCCTATCAGTGGCAGTGGTAAGCTCTGAACAGCCTATCCATCGCTAGGGGAGTGGTTTCCATCCCTAGTTTGTTGTACTATTGGCCATTTTGGGCTGCTTCTATCCCTTTCAACTTCCTGCTTTAAAACCAGTGTTTGTCCAGGTTTGCACACCACACAGTGCTGCTTAGCTAGGGTTAAATATTCCTGGTGCCAGAAAGTCTGCTGTTCAAATTTTCTCTTAGAACTTGCTGGTTTTTCAGGAGTAGCACTAAAATCTGAATCCCTGTGACCAGCACTTGCTCTAGAACTGCTAGAAAGCACTAAAGAAGCCGTAAACTAATGCAAGCACTAAAATACAATTGTATTGAAGGTAAACATCTGCACTACACCTCAAGCAACACATAGCCCTAAATAACCCACACCATTAACACCCACACATAGTAACATGAAACCCACATATGTGGAGACACTTAACATTAACCTACCCAAGCAACGAGGACCTCCGAAGCTGAAACACAAACACCAATCACAACCAAAGTGACACATAGCTCACAGCACCAGTGTGCCATGAAAAAACAACCCCTAAGGCAAGACAACGTACCAAACACTTTAGTCCTAGGTGACTCTATAGTCAGGCACACTGATGTCCCACTTACCAGGCTGAACAAGGAGAAAATTACAGTCAGCTGCCTGTCGGGTGCCAGGATCCACCACATAATGCATGCACTCAAGGCACTCCACAACAAGTACAAATATAACTCTGTCATTGTCTATGTTGGTGTGAATGACCTGAGACGTACCTCCCTGGACTACATGAAGAGAGACATGGAGGAGCTCTCCAATCTTGTAGCCCAGGCAGGTATGACCCTAGCCCTAAGTAGCATCATGCCATCACCCAGAATGATACCACAGTACAAGGACAAAATGATTGACTTCAACAATTGGCTAAGCTTCTGGTGTCATTCTAAGGGGATCCAGTATCTGTCTGCCTGGGATGACATGATCGAGAGACCATGATGCTTTGCCAGAGATGGCCTGCACCTGTCACCCTTGGGATTCTGGATACTGGCTAAGGCTCTTGCCACCCCTATAGTGCCTTTTTTAGGCAAGGTTGAAATGACAAATTCACCACTGTAACAGGTACAAGCAAGCAAAATCTGAGGGCAATGCTACTCAATGCTAGAAGTCTAAACTTCAAAATGCACCCACTCAAGGCACTCCTTAAAATGGAGAACATTGACATCTGTGCAGTGACAGAGACCTAGTTCAAGGCTGCAGAGAGCACCCCTGCATTACCAGGCTATAATTCATACCACACCTTTTGGCCACCTAACCTGGACTGAACCACTAAAGGTGGAGGTGTGTCCACATTCATCAAGGATATCCACACCTCCATGCTAGTTGCTCAGCATAACGCATCCAAGATTATCTAAGTGCAACTAACTCTGGGCAAGACCACAGTCCAAATTGTAACTTGTTACAGATCTCCCACCATGCCCCAGGATTCCCACTCCTCATTTCTTGATACACTGGAAAATATTAGGGTACAACCCAACACCCTAATAATGGGCAATTTCAACTACCCCACCATTAACTGGGAAAACTACTCATGCACTAACTCTTTTGTTCAACGTTTTCTGGAATTCATAAATTCCAACTTATCCACACCCACACCAGGGGCAGTAATATCCTAGACCTGGTCATTACCAACATGGGCGACCGGTGCTCCACACCAGAGGTCAATTCCTCGTTTGTCAGATCGTTTGTCAGATCTGACCACAAGCTAATCAGTCTAGACATCCACATCCCGCCCCCAACCCCCATTAGGAAAACCACCATAAAAAATTTCTCCAAAGCCAACTTCACACTTCTTAAGACAGAAGTGGCAAACTTCACGACACCCATGCAGACGGACAATAGAGGTACGACTGCTGAATCATATGCAAATGCACTTTATAAGCATTTACACGAGTGCATGTATCCCTAACAGAACCAAGATGCTATTCTCCAAAAAAAGGAAGCCAATCTGGTGGTCCCCTGCCATAAACAAACTCTACAACAGAAGAAAGAAACTGTTGCAAAAAAGAGTAAAATCCCATGACTGGAAGAACTCCCTGGTCAGCCTCAGCAAGAAGTTGAGATCCCTCATAAAATCCTCCAAAGCTAGTTATGAAAACAAAATTGACACTGATTCTAAAGACAACCACAAAGCATTCTATAGCTATGTCAAGAATCTCAATGGCAACACTCAGATCTGCTCTGAGTTACAGCACAATGGCACTAAATATACAGAACCAACTGATATTGCCAACATCCTGGCAGATAGGTTCAGTGCTAACTTTACCCCACGCACCCCCTAAAGGGTCCATCGCTATACTGGAAGAATGCAAAGTTCCTGTAATCATGGCTGCACAGGTAAAAAACACTCTCTCCAAAGCCAAGAACACAGCATCCATGGGACCTGACAACATCCCAGGCTGTGTTTTACATGAACTACAGAATGATCTGGCAACCCACCTAAGCAGCACATTCAGTCATAGCCTCACCTCAGGTTTGTGCCCACTGAATGGCACACAGCGACAGTTATCTCACTCCACAAAGGGGGAGTCACCACGGACCCCGGGAACTACCGCCCCATTAGCCTAACGAGCCTGGTCTGCAAGGCCATGGAACGTATCATCATGGAACTTATAAACAAAGACATTGGTAATCTCCAAACTCTAGACCCCACCCAGTTCAGGTTTGTAAAAGGCAGATCATGTCTCCTAAACCTGAATTACTTCTTTGAAGCAGTCACCAAAGCCATAGATGAGGGTAAGGTGGTTCACACAGCCTATCTAGATCTCCCCAAGGCTTTTAACACCATCCCCCAGTCTGGAATTATAGATAAACTCACTAAACTAGGTATAAATCCCTATGTCACAAGATGGGGTGCCAAATGGCTCACTGACAGAACCCACACTGTGAAAGTAGCTGACTCCAAATCCGACTTCAGACCAGTGACATGTGGAGTACCACAGGGTTCAATCCTGGGTTCTCTCCTGTTTGGTATCTACTTTTCTGAAGTACAGGCTAACACAGAAGGTCTTTGGCTAACGAAGTTCACAGATGACTGCAAACTAGGAGTCATAATTGAAATTATATCCTACAAAAGGGCCTCACTGAGACAGATGCCTAGTGTCAAAGGCATGGCCTCAAGCTTAATGCCAAAAAGTGCATTGTCATCCCCTTTGGTAAAAACTCTCTACCCATGAACTACAACATAGGCGGTAGTATACTTAACATCGAAAGTGTGATAAGAGACCTTGGGACACAGGTGGACAGTAGTCTCTCCTTTGATAATCACATCGCCACAGTAGTCAGGAAATCCTTCTATGTGGCAAACCTCATCACAAAAGGTTTCTCATCCAGAAAAAAAGAGGTCATTGTTCCCCTCTACTCATCACTCATTAGACCTATTATAGAATACAACACCTCTTTTGGTATGTACCTCACAAGACATCTACAACTGGAAAGGCCGCAGAAATACCTCACAAAGAGGATTCCCGGCCTCAAACAGATGCTCTATGCAGACCGTCTCAAAAAACTCCAGCTTTACTCTGTCGCATATCGCCTACTCAGATGCGATCTCTGCCTAACATCAAAGCTATGTCAAACCCAGAGCTGCTGGATATGCTCCACTTAAAGAAATCCCAATCCCTCCGAGCTACGTGCTCTAGGGACCTAAACCTTGTCACCACAATAAACAGAAAATGCTGGAGGGATAGATTCCTGTCCCAGAGACTTCCCATACTTTGGAACAATCTACCCATCTATGTCAAGCAAAGTTCCTCATTAGCACTCTTCAAGAAAAATCTTGATGAATGGATGGGAAACAGGAAATTCACCCCAGGGATCACCTCTGTGGTTCTGCTCGACAGGGGCACAGGAAAATAATTTTCTTGGGTGGCGAAAGCCAGGGTACCTTTTTGGCTAGGCTTGTATAGGCCCCAGGGTCGATAGCTTAGTACCTACCTATGAACCTATATATATTTGAAGAGGCAGTGAAAATCACCAAGATAATGAAAAGGGTTTAAGCTTGTGGTTCAGAACAGCATTTATGCTACAATGTGCTACTGAGCCAAAGAACCAGCTGGAGATGGTGTACATCTGATTAAGTGAGAAGGGGGGTGGTGTCAGTGTGATTTGTAAGTAGTAAGAGTAAAAGGGTGTTATTTAAGGCTCGACTTGAACAAGAATAAAGACAGTCTAGAGATGGCGGTATATGAAGGGAGGATTAGACTGTAGAGATAGCTATTATGAAGGTATTACAGAAGTAGTTAGATAGCACTGGGTGACTTATTAGCATGAATTGTGCAAGTGGAGGGGAATACAAAATTGGGCTGTGGACTCCATGTAGGTTTAACTGCTAGAGAGGGGCAATGATTCTGATAAAGCAGTTTGCAGAAGATATCTTCTAGAATATATTTTTGCTGGAAAATTATAGACAGAATGTGGGATTTGTTAAGACAGACGCAGTGATGTCTGAGTCTTCAAGAAGCACACAGATAAGAACAAGTTTTGTTAAGGCAAATATGGCGTTTGCATATATCATCAGATGTGTTTATTTCAAATGATTGATAGGTAATATTTAAATGAAGACAAATTTACTAAGAACTTCATAGATTGTTTTGTGAACTAGTGATTGGGCTGATTTGGTATTTTCATGTGATCTTGCATTTTCTAGCTATCTCTTTATGTTGAATTTGGCAGAGACAGCTTGGTTGAGCCTCGCTTCAAGCTGTATGAAAATATGAACTCACTCAGGGGTGCAACGTCCTGGGCACTGGATGTTATGTTGAAGGTCTGCTCAAGCAGCTTGAGTGTACGTGTGTGTGTGGACATATGTGATTGTGTGTGTGTGTGTGTGTGTGTGTGTGTGTGTGTGTGTGTGTGTGTGTGTGTGTGTGTGTGTGTGTGAATGTGTGCAAGTATGTGTGTGTGCATATGTGCATGCATGTTTTGTGTATGTATCCTTGCATGTGTTTGTGTGTGTGTGAGCCTTTGTGGATCGGTTTAATTTTGTATAGTTTATTGTGAGAGAGTGAGTTGTGAGCCATGCATGCATGAACACAGGTTAGAGTTACAGACAGATCCTTTTTGATGACTATTCAATTGCAAGCTACTGTTTTGATTTACTTTAGCTGTCTTTCAAATGAACTGGAGTATGAAATTAGAACTGCACTGAAAAAAGATAATAAGTACAAAAGTTTCTAATCTTTTTTGTAAGGAAGGGTCAGTCCTCAATTCATTTTTCAGGGACTAATTGATTTGAAGCGTCTATATTACATAATCGAACTGTTAAAAGTTCGAACGTCATATGGTCAACACTATATGATCGAACTTTTAAAAGTTCAAAAATGTAATAAAAAAAAATAAACCAAAGAAAAAACCTATCTGAACAGTTTAAGCAGGGGGGCAAGCACTCCTGCACCCCCAACATGGAGGGCTGCACCCACCACACACCCTGCTCTTTAAATATACCAACTCTGAGATTGCACTACAGTGCAGGA
>NC_056725.1:418545829-418625829 GCF_019279795.1 Protopterus annectens
AAGTTCAAATGTATACTATGTTTGTTGCTACATCTTATAATGGCACTGTGTTCTCATCTTACTAAAAGTCTTTGAATTATTTGCCCAGGCTACTGTCAAGTGATTTGGGTTATAGGGGATTTAAACATTTGTTTTATGGTTAAGTCACCAGCTATGACTTCAGACACTCAAGGTAAATTTAAACAAACTTTAATCTGTCGTGCTTTTTTTTTCAGAAAGCTCGTTGCTGTTTCAGGATTTCCCTTTAACAACTACATATTTCTATTAAAGGGCTTACTAGAAAAAGAGCAGGGCCCAACTTCCCCATGCATCGGCACTGGAATAAGTCAGTAAATGGAGAATGAATGAATGAATAAACAAGTGTTGTGAAATAATGGCACAGACTACTTATAACAAAATGAAAAATGGCCTGTTGCCCTTAAAACTCAAAACTAATTCCTTTTCCTTAGCTAATATTTTTATTTCTGCTGAGGTGCATTTTAACTTCTCACACTCATAGAAAACAAACATAATATTACAGAAACTGAATTGTGCTGTATGAATATGCACCACAAATGTGCATAACTATTCAAAGTCAATTGTTTAAATGTACCCTTTCCTTGAAAACTGTTAAGTACCATGGCATAGAAGGATTCTACGTCATCGAAAGGAAACATAATAGAAAAAAATTTAAGTTGCCAACCACATTACTCATGGGGATGTAATTCTCCAAACTCCCTGCTAACTAATACAATTGATGGCATGGTCACCGCAACTCTGAGAAATAAATATTTATGCTGAAATATGGGAAATTAGGAGTTCAGATATAATTCATACATCTACCATTTTCAATAGTAATCTACACATTTCTGCTAAAAGTGGTTTTCATCAACTGACCACATATCATACAATATATTGTTTATACACTATGCATTGTAATGAACAGCTCCTGAGATAGGACTATGCATATTTCTGAAAGAACATAGCACTTACTTGACTCTGAGGTTCTGTAGTTCTTGATATGTGATGTTTGGCATTTTGTCCTACTAGAAGCAAAACGGGTATAAAATGTATTAATCATTGCATTAGAACTGCATATAAAATACTTATAGCTAACACTTGTGTTGCAAAACAGACAGATTAATAACAAATGAAAACAAAACCCCTGTATATCAATTTCAGAAAACTTCAATTTGTTTTCAGGAAAAAACTTCCATTTGCTTTGCATATCCACAAAACAAACAGCACCAGAATTGACCATTCTGAAAATGTAAACCTTACCTGTGATATAAATAGGACCTTCAGAAGAGACATATTTATCCCAGATGCTGCCCTTCTCTGGAACAGGCTCCCCATCCATGTGAAGCAGGGTTCCCCCCTAACGAAATTCAAGTGTAACTTGGATAACTGGATGGGGAACAGGAAATGTACCCCTTGTTTGGCACCTGTGTCTCTAATGGACACAGGCAGCCTGTAAATGGTTAATTTCAGAAGTCCCTGCTTACAAATGTTTCATTTTCCAAGCCCCTGCTTACACTACCAAGGGTACCAAAACTTGTCAGAGATTTGTGATGTATGACTAGGCTTAAAAAGATGTCAATGATTGTCAACCTAGTACACACCTGTGAACCTATAATAACTGTATGCTTCAGACTGAGACGGAAAGGGTATAAGTCCTGAATGTTTTCATTCATTTGAATAAATAATTTCCTTATCGGCATTAGTTAGGCTAAACTTGCCCATTTTAACATTTACATTATATATTAATCATCTTAAAAAGTCTCAGTCTAAAGTCACAATTTTGAGCTTGATTCTTTAAGTCACTATTATAAGCATCAGTACTTGTCTGTTAAACTTTGTAAAGAAGAGGAGGCAAATACATGGCAGAGTCTTACTTATCTGACAGTAACTTTGAAACTTTTGTCTCTCTTATTTTCTCTGTTGCCTTCTGTAAACTCAAGTATATAAATGTTCAGGTGTTCTCCCATCATGTGCAGAAGGACGGACAGCATGTGTGACCCTTTTCAGGTTTCTTGGAAATACTACTCACAACTGAGAACAATTCAAATTTGTGGTTCTCTGTTCTTGCTTCTGAGACAAACTTCCCTGCGCAGAGAGAGAGTTAGTTTTTAGAGGCTGTAACTGCACCATGTCTTAAACAAAAGACGCAGTGACATTATTGAACCTTCCTATTTTGTCCAGGACATTTGCTGCAGGCTGGAAGAACAGCAGTAGAAAAGCTTGCATTTTAAATGTACTTTTGGTATACATTTATTAATCCAAAGAGCTTTACAAATAAGGAAGTAACTAAAATGAGTAAATTTATGCAAGGAGGCATTTTTGCACATTAACTAACACAGACACACACACACACACACACACACACACACGCACGCACGCACGCACGCACGCACACACACTTTGAATTTGCATGCCTCTTTCTTGCTTTAGAAATGATTTACGTATCTGGAAACATTCAGTGTCAGCACACATTGAGGTTTTCTGAGATGCAGTCACTTTGTCTTAATGTAGTCTTGCTAAATTAATTTGTCTTTGTGAACTGAAGATAATAGACACAATTTAAAATTTTTTTATATTTCAAAATAAGAAAAGAAAAAATAGCTTTGAGCTTATTTTGCCAAATATATTATCTGTGTTGCCATTTAGTTTTGTTTCCTTTGTCTTTATTCACATAGTCAGCTACAACACACCTATGTTGTGTAACCTACCTTTTTTCTGATTTTCACTGTTAGTAGAGTATATGGAAGGCATTACTGCAAGCAGTACTAGTGCCTGCTGTACTATGAAAAGTATTAGGGAAAATTAACATTTTCTCTCTCTCATCAAGAGATCCCTCATTTTACTCTCAGCTGGACACTTGTCAGATGTGACTAAAGGGAGTGAAAGATGCGACTCGAGTCTCGAGTGCAAGTAACACATTGCCGGCAACCATAAACATAAACACACACACCCCTTGAGTCCTTAGATGAATTCAGACAGGCTGGCAGGATGCTCACGAAGCTGACATCACCACGCATGCTCCCTCGCGATGACTTCAGTACGAAAAAAAAGCCAGAAAATTCAGAAATTAAGTGGTGCTGCTCAGGAATCATGGCACCCCATTATTTGGACCTCGAAACCGGTAAAAACAGAGAAATTTGATAAGGTTGAGAGGTATGGAGGTATGCATCCCTCTACCTCCTTAGAAAGTGGATAGAACAACAAGTTTTGCATTGGTATATATTGAAGTCTAAAGCTCAAATGTCTGCCATTATGTTCTGACTTCAATCCTCAATGATTTGCCAGAAAAACACAAATTTATGAGAAAGAAACTGAAAATATGAGGCAAAAATCTGGCTATTCCGAGGTATGAACTCCCCCCTTACTCACACTCCTACCTCCCTCTTACACACACACACACACACACACACACACACACACACACACACACACACACACACACACACACACACCTACCTTTACCTATCTACTTCTTACATACACGCATGCACACCCCTACCTACCTCGTACATTCACACACCCCGACCTCCCTACTTCTTACACACACACATACACACACACACACACACACACACACACACACACACACACACACCAACACTTACACACACACGCACACACCTACTTCTCACTTGTACATTCATCCACAGTCCAAAAGTCTTCTGGAATTCAAATTCCATGTGGGCGCGGAAAATAAAGATGTAAACCATTGGTTGCACAGGTGCAGAAGATGAAAACAAATCACAACCACCTTTTGTGTCTGTGTGACTGGACCCAAAGGGCGTTCTTAGAGAAGAACGCCCTTTAAAAAAATATATATATCTATTTTTAATTAAAAGGAAATTAATCTCCCGGCCAGCCGGTTCCAGGGGGGTGCAAGTGCACCCCCTTGCACCTGCCTGCGGGCGCCTTTTGTAGAAGCCCATTTTCAGTGGAGGCCCAGGGAGAAAATCTCCAAATTATTACAAAATATTTTAAGAACAATAATTTTACAATTTTCAAAAATAAAACAAAAACATCTGCAGCTTAAATAATTATAACAAATTAGACAATATGAAATTGTTGGATAAAAATCAATACAAGTTATATGACAATCATTTAATATTTAGAGAAATTTTAGACAGTTTGTAGAGAAATTAAAGATAAGTTAGTCTAATACAAACAGGAATTGCAGTATGAAGCTGAGAGAAAAACAAGCTTATGCCATATTTAGAGAGAAAGTCAGGGAAGAGAATTTAATTGAAGAAAAGAAGTAAGTGAAGAAGGGAGAGTAAGGAGGTATAAACAATGTAAAGGTACTAGTTCACATTTAGTGATATAGTTTATCTTGGTTTTGAGCAAGAAGAGAACCAGATTTTAGCTAGTGAATGCTTTCAAAGTAGTTTTGAAAGATAGGAGGAAGGGAGGGAAAGGGGTAGAGAGGGTATTGACCTGATGGATACAAGTAAGGAGTTTCAGGCATTAGCAGCCTTGTATGAGTACAGACAATGCCCAGCAGATTTGATATGTTTGTAGACAGACAGGTTCTTAGATGTATAGAAGGTTACTAGGCTAATGGTCCTAGAGCCCTTACAAGCCTAGCCATATATATCCCAAGTTGCCCCAGTTGTCTGTGGTTAGGTGAATGAAGTTGACAAAGGTATGGAAGTTAAGAATGACTTCCTCTGTCCAGGAGGGACATAGGGTGCCACCCCAGGAGTGAATTTGCGTCCACTCATCCACTGATCTAGGTTGCATTTGAAGAGGATCAGGGAGGTGCTCTGTTTCACACCAATTAGAAACTTGTTCCAGAGAAGTGGCAGTCTCTTGGAGATGTATCTATCTCTCCAGCATGGCATGACTTGTTCATGTCAGAGGCTAGGTTAGGATCCCTAGAGCGAGTGACCATCATGCAATTTGATTTACGAATGTGTAGCATTTCCATCAGGACCAGGTCAAAGACTACCCTATAAACCAGGCACACGTTACCCCTTAGCAACCTGTAGGAGACAGAATACAGTGACAGGGCTTTCAGTCTTTCCATGTGAGACTTGTTTTGTGTACCCTTTAACTTCTTGGTAAGAAATCTCTGTAGTGTCTCCAATTGTTGCAGGTGTCTGGTAAGGTGCATATGAAACGGAGCATTGTACTCAATTATTGGTCTGATGACAGCCGACCGAGTATAATGGGATTACAACATCCTTAGATCTAGATGCAATGACTTTACTTATAAGATGTGCCACATAGATGAATTTCCTTACTACTATGGATATGTAGTGGTCAAAGTTCAGGTTGCTGTCAACCTGAGTACCCAGATCATGTACCACTGGGTCTACACTTAAGGGGTGTTGTCTATAATATCATTAGCATGGATGTCAGCTTTCCCAATGGGAATAATAATGCATTTTTTTCCATTTAACTTTAGTACATGCTTTGGCACCAGTCATTTGTCTGTATCAACATTGTATGCTGTTTAACTGGATGTGTGAGATGTCTGGTGGTAAAGGTTGGGAGATGATCACTGAGAGACTCTGACATTGTACCTGTGGTGGACTATTTGCTAGGGTCTGATACTATGATCCAGTCTGATAGGGAATTTGATGTCTTGCTATAATGTGTGTGGCTATTAATTAGTTGTGTGAAACCATATAAGTTCATGCTAGATGTAGAAGAGTTAGTGTTTATATCCAACCAATTTACATTCACATCACCTAATATTATTTTTTCTTGTGGAAATGTTATGGAGATGTCAAATTATAACTGAGAGGAATCAGATTATAGCCAGTACAAATCCATTAACAAAATGCTGTAAAGTAAAACAGATTTTCTGTCATTTCCAGAAGCTAAATAACTGGCATATGCAATACAGTTTACTGGTCAAGAAAAAGGGGACAGTGGCCGACTTAGTAAGAGGTCCTTAGAGTACATGGACTATTTCACAGAGACTTTCAATTACACAGCAGGCATGTATTTAACTGATTAAAGTTAATACACAGCAAGGTTCTTCATGATAAATGTGCTTCCATAATACAGTAACAAAATTCTCAGTAAACTTGTAAGAGTAGGGCCTGTGGCACAGCTCCTGCAGTATCAAGGCCAGATGTAGTGACACAGGTTCTGCTTTATGAAGGAAGATAGTGACCAAGTGTCTGTGTCTAATTGCGGACACCATCATCTATGAGTTGAGACGTCTTAATCAAATTGTCAAAAGCTGTTCTACCTTATATAAAATTTGTTTGATCTTTATGCATTAAAGAGGGGAGAATGTTTACTACTTATTTGCTTTATAACATTTGTCAAATAAATTAGTAGACCATCTATGTACAATGAAATTTTGTAATCCTTATTTCTGATTTTATATCCTAGACATTTGTTATTTCTAAGAGTCAGTACAAGAGTTTCAAGACACAGTTGAGATAATGGACAGCCTTGTCTGCCCCTTCTAATCTCTGTACCATCAGAAATCCAATTACTTAAATTTTATGATTGTTGTATCCCCTGCACATAGTGTCTTAATCAGCTGAATAAACTTGCAAGGAAAGGCCATATGTTCCAGAACTGAAATCTGATAGCACCGAGTCTATATTAGAACACCGAAGTTTCAAAACTTTGAGTGTTCTAATATCGACCCGTTTTCAGCAAATGCTGAAAATATCGAAAAAACAGAAAACCGAATTTTTCCTAGGGAAAGAATTTGGTTGTCCTTTTCTGTAGCTTTGGTATTTTCAGCGCTGTGGTGGAAAGTTACAGGTCGGGTTCAGGTAAGTGTGCGATTGTGTGGACGTGAGGGTTAGGGTGGGTTAGGTGAGTTAGGGTTAGAGCGCGGGTCAGGTAAGTGTGCAATTGTGTGGACGTGAGGGTTAGGGCGGGGTAGGTGAGTTAGGGTTAGGGCGCGGGTGAGGTGACTGTGCGATAGTGACGGATCTTAGGGTTAGGGTTTGGGTTAAACTAAGTGGATAGTTAGTGGTGTATGTATAGTTTAGTGTAGGGTTAGGTGTAAGAGTTTAGGTGTATGTTTGTGGATTGCTGTATGTTTGGTGTGCTTGTGTTGTGTGGATGTGTTTTGAAACAGCAAATTTTTTCCCTAGGAAAAAATTTGCTGTTCCATATGTTCGATGTTTTCAACTTTCATTGAATAGGGTTCGATATTAGAACACTCGAAGTTTTGAAACTTAAGTGTTCTAATATAGACCCGATAGCACCAACCTACCCTATAAAAAGCTTTCTTAATTTATATACTAGCAATTAACACTCTGTATCTAATTGTGGATGCAGCATCTATGAGTTGAGAGGTCTTAATAAAATTGTCAAAAGCAGTTCTACCTGATATTAAATTTGTTTGCCATTTGTGCATTAAAGAGGGGAGAATGCTTACTACCTCTTTGGTTTATAGCAAACACTAGTTTAAATGCACTTACCTGTGAATGATCTTTTCCATGTTTTACTGGGGTCTATGACCACCTATCGAACAGAAAAATCATCGAATGGCATATGTCGTCGAACATGCTGTTCATCAAGCCATTCAAGTAAGAACGCATTACGGTAAGGATAAGGAAATTTGCCCTTTCCTCACTGTAGTGCGATCTTGGAGTTGGTATATACAGTTAGTGGGGGTGTGGAGGGCACAGCCCCCCACATGAGGATGTTTCAGTGAAAGGCATTTATGATGTAATGCCATTTGGCGATTTTTCAATTTGATGGCTAAACATAGACCCGTTTTCTTGTAACTGTTACTATTACCTGAGGTCAGTTTTTGGGGATTTTTTTCATGGTATAGTATGACTGACTAAACTAGTAAAATTAATAAATAACTTACTTGTTAAACACTTCTGGGACAGTTTTTTCCCCTTTTCTTCAGCTGCTTCACAACTTGGCCTACTTTCTCTTCTGTTGCCTCTGCTGTGAATTTGGTGGCCTGATATGAGTCTAAGGGTGGTATTCATAGTCTGGGGCTGCGCTAATGTGTAGCATGCATCCGCAGACAGGTGAGCTACATGCATATGCAAATAATTTCAGCATAATGTAGCTGCATTGAATACAGAAAAGCAAAGAAATTTCTATAATCACCCCCTTCTAAATATGTAAATTGGGCAAAGGATACAGTATCTTAAACTGTATGTCCCTTGGCATATTGCGGGCAAGTGCTGCTGAGTAGTCATGCATATAGCATTATAGCAAAGCTACAGACTGTGTAGTAGCTAAAACAGTTTTTTAAAAAAGTAAAGGAGTTAGAACAGTTTCATACAGGGGTAAACTTTTGTGGATACCCAGAGGTTTTTATTAAAGAATAGAAAACATTGAAACAAAAAGGAAAACACACAAGGGAAACATTAAGAAGGTTTGAGTTGGTGGCAGTGGGAGAGGATGGGCACTATGTTTTTTTGTCAGGGGATAGCCCCCCCTTCTGTTTTTCAAAGGTTTTTCTTTTTTTTTGTAAGATGGTAATGTGGGTGGGAAATAGGGAAGAGGGTGTAGGAGAAACTATAAGGGAAAAAGGACTGATGAAGTCTCATCTGTGTACCAAGTCCACAGAGGATAAAACATGTCCACTGCCTGATAGAGTTGCATTGGAGGTCCTAAATGCTGAGTGGGTAGGGACCAGTGTTTTCACTGTGATCAGCACCAACTGGGTGAATGTGTCTTCTACATTCTGGCTTTGACTGGTGTAATTCCCCTGTCTACTAGTTCTTCTAGTATCTCCTCAACTAAACTCCAAAGTCCCCATTCAGTGAGACTTGCCAGGCTGCAACATGCCAAAGTGCTTGCAGGACCAACACTTCCATTCTGACCCTGCAAGAACAGACCCAGATGGGCATAGAGTGAGCCTGGTCTGCTCCTGAGGAATTTTAACCTGTATAAAAGAAAAATGAAATGGTACAGTAGCAAAACAACAAAGGAAAAAAAATGCATAAACAAACTAATACATAAAAAAGAAAAAAAGAGGTGGGGGGAGACAAAACAGAAAAAAGCACAATAAATCCACACAATGGTCTAATGCGAGGTATCGAGTCGATAAAGCATTATGAAAAATATTTTTATTGAAGTTCAGTTGTGTATGGGAAGTGCTTATGCATACACTTGGGGGTAGTGATTGGGGAAGTGCTTATGTAACATGGGCAAATGTGTAATAGTAGTGCATATGCATACTTGTGATGAACTGAAATGGCGTTATGTTCCAATGACATATTTATCAAACACATTTTACAATATACAGTCATGAAACATGAAAAAATCACTAACTACTGCAGTTAATTATGCTGAAAAATGACTGTATAACACATTTTCCTCTGACTATATTTTGCATATATCCCATGGGCCTCCACTACAGGAAGATTAAAGTATCACACAGTGAAAACTCTAGCTTGGGTGTTTTTTTCTTGCAGTTTTTATTGTATTCAACATACATATGCCTTATTTTACCTGTAATAATTTTCTTTTTGTCTTATTCTGTCAGATTGCAACTGCTGAATACATACATGTGTGTATTATTAAAATTCAGTAGTGAAATATTCTACTGCATTGTGAAGGGTAGTGAAATGTGGGTCTGTCTTTCATTTAAAAAAAGGCTTGTATGTACCACTTTGTGGAAAATCTGAAGGGCAAATTATGAAATGTAACAATTCAAGGTGTGAATTTCCTTTTCTGCAGAACTTTGTCTAATCTACAGTAATGAAGTAAAACAGCTTGTTCTCTGAAAGAGAAAGCCAAATAACCCCCACTCCCCTCCTCCAGCAGTCAGTCTGACTAGGGTCTGGTGAATGTCATTTCAGCCATTTTGTACGTGCAGCAAGAAATACCTATGAACAAACAATTAAGCTCAGCAATTCTTTTTACTTATATTTAGGTTCCACTCACAAAACCTGTCCTGTTGTGATAATTCAAAAAGGTCTTACAATTTTTTTATTGAAATGTTACACAATTATTTACATCTGTAACCACAAGTTTTATTTATAACTGTATTACATGCAATCAGCATTACTGATATTTGAACATTAGAAATACATTTACAGATACCTGGACAGATTACTAATTTCATATCCTTTACTAACATTTTTATTTATTAGTATAACCTCTTAATAGGTAATAACAGTATTATCTCTCAGTCATGAACAGATGGCTGTCTGATTATATGAAATCATATTTATTTTTTCTTAACGCAATTCAGAATGTCACCTCAAATACATATTTGCAGGTTAAGATAGCTGCCTATTGAAGTACATGTACTTATACAATTTTTTCTAGCTCCATTTTATTTTTGATATATATATATATATATATATATATATATATATATATATATTATATATAAAACTCTCGCCTTCTCACCCAAACCTGATCAACCTACTTGGCCAGCTGGTCAGCACTATGCTTTTGCAAGTAATCATACCTGTTATGACACCCAACTCCTGCCAGATATCAATTGTTTCCAAGTGCTGATATATGTGCATGCCTGGAACTTCTCCAGGTGCGAGTCATACAGAAGGTAGAGCATGATTAAGATCTCTTTCTCAAACCAGCCAGGAGCTGTGGTGAGGGCTGTATTAACCAGGTTTAGAACCACTTCCTGTGGGGTGTAACATCACCTTGACCAAACCTTTTTTTGGTAGCATGATCATTAGGCCAGGTTCTGATAACATCAAAATGTTTGGTGTGTGGTGCTCTGTCACACCCTATTTATTTCTTAAAGGGAAATACTTATCAGAGCATGCAATTACTAATGAATTATTTCTAACTTTATCTAAATCAATTTAGTGTTGCCATTAATATTTCTTCATAACATTTTTTCTCATGTCTGCATCTGGTTTTATGCACTGAAGTATTACCTATCATGGTTTTATCTTCATTTTTTTGTGTTTATTAATAAGTAGTGGAGAAAGAAATGTCAATGCTAATGTAAGG
The DNA here is from genome assembly GCF_019279795.1 of Protopterus annectens. NCBI lineage: Eukaryota > Metazoa > Chordata > Ceratodontiformes > Protopteridae > Protopterus > Protopterus annectens. The sequence goes on from NC_056725.1 coordinate 418,556,708, forward strand.
AAGTATTTCTAGGAGTTTTGTCTACATATTACTTGTTAGGGTGTGGCATATAGACATGGGATTATGCTTCACATTCATTGAACGTGACATTTCGATGACTCCATTTTGAATTTTTCTTGTACATCAGGGAAAATAGTTCCTGTCATAATGTTTTAAAGGTCAGTTGCAATGCATTTTGACATATATTGTGCTTTTACATTGAATGAGTGTTTAATTATGGGGAGTTGCTTGGAAGTTGTTTGACATGTGCTTCTTTTCATTGAAAATGTAATAAATGTGTAATACATCATTATTGTCCATGCAATTTAGACCTTGCTACTGAACTTGACAATGTTTACTGTGCATAAGACAGACATACAAATGTGCAGTGAAAGTGGTAGTCTAGTGTCAGTGATGGAAGAGCACTTGTCAGTGGCAGACAGTACCGCATTTTGTATATAAAAATCTAAAGATGTGCTCTTTGAAATCACAGTTGTGTTAGATTGTTTCTGTAGTTGTGTTGGTGGCAGGAATAGCAGGCCAGTGGATTACACTTTAACAACTGATGTCATGCAGACAGTACTATGACTCTTGCTTTCTGTATAGTACAGATAGAGAATAAGGGATTCAGGCATAGACATGATAGCTTTAGCTTTGAGGGAAATTGTGTACTCATATCAGCGTTTAGGACATATGGCAAAGTACTGTTTGGCAAAGGTTGAACCAGATAAGCCAAGAGGAGCAAAGCATGGAGCTAAGTAGTTGTTGAAATGAATGCAGTTGGAGGCAGAAACAAATATCTGCACAAGAAAAGGGCAAATGATATCATAGGCTCAGAATCTTATTATGTTAACACCAGATGATGAATTTCGTCTGTCCATCTGTGGGGATTGCTATGATGCAGAAGATTGTGCAATAGGAATGATTAGAGGTGGTGTGGACACTGTTCCATCAAACCAAAGTCTACAGCACCATTTGCATTAGTCCACTCCCGAAGGTTGGTTTAAAGTATACACCTTTTAAATGTTTAACACTGAATGGTGACAAATAGTGCTGTAATTAAACACAACACAATACAATTCATTATTATTAGGTCAGCCTTGTACATCAGCAGCTAAGGAAAATGAAAGCAGACTTCATGGTAAGTGTTCCACCCCCAATCCCACACGCCATGTAAGCATGCTATACAGTATGCTGTTGCACTGCTATTAATGTGTTTTAATTATTTCTTTTACAGACTCAGCACCAGAGGCAAACATTTCAAATGCATCAAGAAATATGGATGAAGTCAGCAGTAGAATGGGTGTTGCTGCTGCTGCTGCTGATGATGATGATGATGATGATGATGATGCAGTTGTATGTATAAAGCACCCTGTGGGAAGTGGTAGGCAGTCTCACAGTGTAATTGAGGCCCTCTCATCTCACAACGTGTTAGTAACTCTACAGAAAGTGACACTGCATCACAAAGTCAAACCCAGGCTGACATTCCACTCACACTTGTACACCAGGAGCAAACATGCACTTCTACACCAGTGTCTCCACAGGCAGAAGAACAGTTTCAGGATGAAGGCAGGCAGTCTGAGGCCAATTTGCCCATAGTGACAACATTACAAAGAGGTGCTAGGTGCAAAAATTATTTTCTACTACCTCAGCAAACACATAAAGCATGTGCAGCACAACGGAAATGTGCTATGACATAGTTAGGGCTCAAACCAGTGCAACAGAGAGTCAGCTAGAAACAGTTATAGTTGTACATGGTATGTATGAAGATTTCAAACAGTACTTTCCATTGGCCAAGAGAAGGGATAAAAAATGCTTGTGTAAAATCTTACCATAACCAAAGATGTCCTTCTCTTCCATGTTGCAATATTCATAACACGAGGGATTCCCTGCCTAGGTGACCCAAACATCTGGCCAGTATACCAAAGACTTTTACTACTGCAGGGTATGTGTGACATTGCACATAGAATAACAGGTGACGTAGGCCATAAAAATGATGTCTGCATGAGCCATCCTCAGAAATGAATACCCCATTCAAAACACCAGTCAAAGAATAGGAGGCAAAAGAATCATCTTTCTAAGAAATGCATGATCCAAGGGGAAGGGGTAGGGGATAGAATACTGCAACATGGGACAGAAGGACATCTATGGTTATGGTAGGATTTTACATGACTATTCTATGTCCTTTTATTCCCATGTTGCAGTATTCATAACATAAAACCAAAGAAACCGTGTTGGGTAAAACCTTGGTGCAGAAATAAATCCAAATGAAAGGTAAAAAGTAAAAAAAGCACCAAGATAACACACAGCAAACGTTTAATCACAGCAAAGTACAAAGTGGTAAGCGCTTTCACAACCAAAGTTGCTTCATCAGACACCACAGTAAAAAATGCACAGGTTTAAATAGAGATTCTAAAATGCCAATTAATCAATAAAAATCACACAATAATTAAGTAGCAGTGAAAAACAATTAAGCCTCATGCTCAAACTAAAAAAAAGCATTGCTTAAAAACATTGCTTAAAAACATTGTACAAGAAGGAATCAAATACTATACATGAGAAAGAACTTAAAAAACTTATAAAATCATTATAAAGCATGGAAAAATACTAGGCAGGAAAAAGTTAAATAGAATACTTGGAAACTAATAGTTAAATACATTAGACTAATTTTCAAAGAACTTAGCTAATCTTAATGCTTGAGATGTCTAGCCTTTAAAAAAGGGACCAAGGAAGTAGTAGCATTCAAACCAGGATACTTTTCAGCATTAAGTTTCAAAATCCACTTCTGTTCATGTCCCTCTGTGATATTCTCAATGTCACCACCTCTGGGGTTTCTATGAATATGTTGTAGAACAAAGAACTTAAGAACGACCCAGCAGAAATGTTGAAGGACTTAAGACTACTTGGCAGAAGTCTTTCCCTGAAGTGTTTGTTTCCTACAGATACTACTGCAGGTAATAAAGGACATAATATATATAGAAAACCTAGTACCTTTGTTCCAGCTTTACCAACAGGTATTCAACGATTCATAGATGTATGTGAAATTGCTTTTAGAGAATTAAACAACTTAACTGATACTAGTATGCCATTTTATAACTTGACAGTAGATGAACACAGAGCCCTGCAAGAATTACAAAATATACATTCAATAGTTATTAAGCAGGCAGATAAAGGAGGCGGTATAGTGTTAATGGACAAGGATTTATATGTCACACAAATGGAGAAACTTTTACTTGATACACATACATATCAATGCATTTCCAAGCCTACTGTTAACGCTATTATAGATAAAGTTTCTTTTTTAATTTTTGATTTACTAATCACAAATTTAATAGATGATTCACTTTTTAAGTATTTTAATGTGTATAAACCACTTGTTCCCAGGGTATATGGCCTACCAAAAATTCACAAAAATTTGTTATCTCCACCCATGCGTCCTATTGTTTCAGGCACTGGGTGGTGTACTGAACATCTCTCTATTTATGTAGAGGGATGTTTGCATGGTTTGTTGGCAAACTGCCATACAATATTGAAGGATACAAAGATGTTTTTACAAAGGCTTTATGATAGAATGGAAAGTGTTGATGTTAATGAGAATTTTGTCCTTGTTACATTAGACATTGAATCCTTATTCACTAGTATACCTAACACCTGGGGTGTTGACAGCGTTAGGGATTCTCTTTATGTGAATAAGTGTTTCACCAACACTAAGATACAGTTGATTTGTAGTCTCTTAGAGATTATCCTAGAGAACAACATTGTAATGTTCCAGGAGCAATTCTTTTTGCAGAAAGTTGGCGTGGCCATGGGCACTGCATGTGCAAATAGCTACGCCAACTTGGCTTTGGTCAGCTGGGAAGAGCAAAATGTGTTGTCAAACAATAATCCATTCTTTGGACAAATACTTTGGTACGTCCGCTTTGTGGACGATGTGTTTATGCTGTGGAGAGGCTCTGGTATTGATTTGGCACAGTTTGTGGAATATTTGCATTCAACTACTGATTTAATGTTCACTTACCATAGTTCCAACACTGACATCAGTTTCCTTGATGTGCAGATTAGTAAATCTGTTTTAAATAGTCTTTGCAGTAATATTTATTTTAAACCCACTAGAAAAATACTCTTTTGTACAAATCTAGTATGCACCCTAGACACGTTCCTAGGAACGTGCTCAAGGGTCAGGTTTTTAGAACACTGCGACTGCATAGCAGAGATGAAGATGCAGTAGTTGCCCTATCTAATTTAAAACAGAATTTTTACATAGGGGATACTCGCTTGCAGACATTGAACAGACTATCTCTAATGCCTGGAAGCTGAGAAGCACTAGATGTAAACCTTATTTTAATGCTGGTGATGCTGTTGACAATACAAGATATACTAACAGAACTAGTAATGATTTTAGAGTGGTGTTTCAGTTTTCCAGTAACATCAATCAATACTTAGATGTAGTCAAAAAGCATTGGTATTTGCTACAAGAAGTGCCTGGACTGGTAGACAAGGTCAGACATTCTCCTATTTTTAGTTTTAGAAATAATAAATCCCTTAAACAACATCTATGTCATGGTGAATTATCTAGAACTATTATTAGATCCAATCGGCATGGTACTTTTCCATGCAGGAATTGCAGTGCTTGTCAATTTATATATAGCAAAAATAAATATGTACATCCTACTAGGAAATTTTCTTTGTACACTAATCAATACACTGATTGCAGATCTACAGATGTGGTCTATTATTGTTTTTGTGTACAATGTCCTGCTTTTATGTAGGAAAAACAAATAGAATGCTTAAAGATCGTATTCTAGACCACCTAAGAGATATTAGTAATAATAAACCATCAAATGCTCTAGCCAATCATGTTATGTCCAATGGCCGTTCTCATTCCTTTAAGTTCTTTGTTCTACAACATATTCATAGAAACCCCAGAGGTGGTGACATTGAGAATATCACAGAGGGACATGAACAGAAGTGGATTTTGAAACTTAATGCTGAAAAGTATCCTGGTTTGAATGCTACTACTTCCTTGGTCCCTTTTTTAAAGGCTAGACATCTCAAGCATTAAGATTAGCTAAGTTCTTTGAAAATTAGTCTAATGTATTTAACTATTAGTTTCCAAGTATTCTATTTAACTTTTTCCTGCCTAGTATTTTTCCATGTTTTATAATGATTTTATAAGTTTCTTAAGTGCTTTCTCATGTATAGTATTTGATTCCTTCTTGTACAATGTTTTTAAGCAATGCTTTTTTTAGTTTGAGCATGAGGCTTAATTGTTTTTCACTGCTACTTAATCATTGTGTGATTTTTATTGATTAATTGGCATTTTAGAATCTCTATTTAAACCTGTGCATTTTTTACTGTGGTGTCTGATGAAGCAACTTTGGTTGTGAAAGCGCTTACCACTTTGTACTTTGCTGTGATTAAATGTTTGCTGTGTGTTATCTTGGTGCTTTTTTTACTTTTTACCTTTCATTTAGTATTCATAACATGATGGAGAGTACCAAAACTCATGGAAAGGAAAGAGAGGTTGGAGAACAGGAAGTCTCCATGAACTCATGCAGGATTGCCCTGACAAAGCCTGCTCTGGATCTAGAGATAGTATTCAGTTTGTAATGTTTGGTGACGGTGTGGACAGAAGACCATGGAGCTGCTTCCAGAATATAGGTAGTGTCCAAACCTTTAAAGAAGGCCCTAGTGGAATGAGCTTTTACTAATGAAGAGACTGTCTTTCCGTGGAACACAGCAGAAGCAAATGGTCTTAGAGATCCAAGTAGTCTGTTTAGACACAGGCTTTCCCAGCACCCTGGGATGAAAGGAAACAAACAGTTGTTCAGATTTCCTAATAGTCTTGGACTTGTCTAGGTAAAATCTGAGTTGTTGATGCACATCCAAGGTATAAAACACCCTTTCACTAGAATTATGAGGTATAGGAACAAAAGTAGGTAGATAAATTGATTGGTTAATAGACAAGTCATTTACCACTTTAGGCATGAAGGAGGGGTTAGCATGGACAGAAACCCTATCCTTGTGAAAGATCAGAAAGGTTGTCAAGCCATTAAGGCTTGAAGTTCAGAAATTCTTCTAGCAGAGGTGATAGCTACCAGCAAAATAGTCTTCCCCATGCAAAACGTCAAATAAGTAGAGACTGCAGGCTCAAAAAGGGCCTGAGTAAGCTTTTCCAGTACAAAATTAAAATTCCAGGGAGGGGAACAGGTTTCCTGAGAGGTCTGATGTGAAATATGCCTTTGAGAGAAAGTGCAACCTCTAGCCTAGAAGCTAAAGGAGGAGATAGAGGCAGACATGCAGAAATGCCGGATAAGTGGGTTTTTACAGAAGAGTAAGCCAATCCAGTCTTAAGCAGCTCACACAAATAAGAAAGAACTTCGGGGGGTATCCACTGAACATGGATCTAACCATTTCTTTGGACACCAGATGGACAATCTCTTCCATTTGGACAAATAGGATCCCCTAGTATTGGGTTTCCTGGCCTCTTGCTGGACTAGAAGCAGGTCCTTAGAGAAGAGGTGCCAGAAAGAGATCAGTAGCCTATCACCCACACAGTCAGGCTCAGAGTTGTTAAGTGTGGATGAATAACAGATCCCTTGTCTTGTATGAGAAGATTCACCCTGTGAGGTAACTTGTGATAATTGCCCTTGGCTAATTGCAGAAGATGAGGGAACCAGTGTTGTCTTGGATAAAAGGGGGTCACCCACAAGATTTTTGGTTTGTCCTGCTGTATTTTCTGCAGAATTTTCTGAATGAGTGGGAATGGGGGAGTTTGCATAAAGAAACATCCCATTCCATGAAAATAATAGGTCTTTCACCTTCCATATCAGAGGATCTGGGACTCTGGCACAACATTTTGGAAGATGCCCGTTTAAGGGGGAGGCAAAGAGATCTACTTGAGAAGTACCCCACTGGTGGAGAATGTCCAGAAACATATCCCTGTAAAGCATCCATTCATGAGCTTGTGTCAGGGACCTGCTGAGAGTGTCTGCCAGAACATTCTGAGCTGAGGGAATGTAAACAGCTAGCAATGTGACCTTTGCTTGAGAAGCAATCTCCCAGACCTGAAGGGCCAGCCTGCAGAGCAGGTAACACTTTGCCCCCCCCCCCCAGTTGTTCACATACCAAAGGACTGTGGTGTTGTCCATGAACAATTTCAGGGGGGGCTGGCTGGAGGTAAGACTGGAAAGCTTGGAGCACTAGAATCAAAGCCTTCATCTCTTTGATGTAGAAATGTTGTTTCCTTATAGAGGAAGATCAAAGGCCTTGGACTTTTAAGTGTCCCAGTGTTGCTCCCCACCCCATGTCTGAAGCATCTATAAACAGTTCCTGCACAGGATGCAGGGTCTGTAAAGGAAGACCTGGATTCAGAGAAATTTGTTGAGTCCACCAGTGTATCTCTTTCTTCAGACAAGGGAGATGAGGGAAAACAAACTTCAGAGGCTGACCATGCTGACACCAGAGTGTTTTCAGATACCTCTGAAATTTTTGCATGTGAAGTCTGGCTAAGGGTAAGATAGGAATTACAGATGCCATGAACCCTAGCATGTAAAGAAACTTTCTTGCTGACATTGTTGTTTGAGGGAGCAACTGTTGGAAGTAGAACAGAAGAGACTGCATTTTTTGTGCAGGGAGGAAAGCCATCATAAGGTCTGTTCTTATTTTGCAACCCAGGAAAACCTGATCCTGAGAAGGGCTGAGAGAAGACCTGCTGTAGCTGGTAGTGAACTCTAGGCTTTGGAGCAGTGTTATGGTGGTTTGGAGGTTCTGTCACAGAATGTCTAGATGATTTGCTTGAATTAGCAAGTCATCCAGGTAAGGGTAAATCAGAATTCCTTGAAGTCTGCAAAAGGCAATGACAGGAGCCAAACATTTTTGTGAAGACCATTGAAGTCATGGAGAGTCCAAAGGGCAAAGCACACAACTGAAAATGAGAGGAAACAACTGAAAATGAGAGGAAGCAACAGAAAAAGTAAGTATTTCCTGAACAGAGGGTGAATGGGAATATGAAGATATGTGTCTTTGATGTCTAGAGAAGCCAGAAAGGACTGAGGAAGCAAAAGAGGGAACAGAGTCTGGAGACTGAGCATACGGAAGTTGGGCACCTGAAGGAAAAGACTGAGCTGGAGCTGGGAACTAGGAACATCCTGGAATAGAATCCTTTTCCTCTTTGCAGAGGGGAATCTTCTTGAATGGTCCCCTGAGAGATCAAGTCTTTTAACACCTGAGGAAAAAGAAGGATTTGGTCTTGAGGGTTTGAGGGATGCCCATTGTAGATCAATATGTGTGTGTATGTACCTTTAAGATGCGATCCAAGGGCTTGCGCAAGTGTATAAATACTGATCACATGCGAGCCTGACTGCAGTTTTGTAGTAAGCCTTTGAGATGTAAGCATGTACAGTGGATATAAAAAGTGCACACACCCCTGTTAAAATGCTAGGTTTTGTGATATAAAAAAATGAGACCACAATAAATCATTTCAAAATTTTCCCACCTTTAATGTGACCTATAACCTGTACAATTCAATTGAAAAACAAACAAATCTGTTAGGGGGAAAAATATAAAAAATATAAAAAAGTACAATAAGCTGGTTGCATAAGTGTGCACACCCTTAAACTAATACTTTGTTGAAGCATCTTTTGATTTAATTACAGCATTCAGTCTTCTTGGGTACACACCTGCCATCAATTAAAGAGACTCTCATTAACCCCAAATAAAATTCAGCTGTCCTAGTAGGATTTTCGTGTCATTTACTCAGTTGCCTGCTTCAGCAAAAGCCATGGTTCACAGAGAGATTACAAAGCATCAAAGGGATCTCATTGTTGAAAGGTATTAGACAGGAGAAGGGTACAAAATAATTTCCACAACATTGGATATACCATGGAACACAGTGAAGACAGTCATCAAAAAGTGGAGAAAATATGGGACAACAGTGACATTGCAAAGAGCTGGATGTCCCTCCAAAATTGATGAAAAGACAGAATGAAAACTGGTCAGGGAGGCTGCCAAGAGACCTACAGCAACACTGAAGGAGCTGCAGGAATTTCTGGCAAGTACTAGTTGTGTACTACAATTGACAACAATCTCCCGTATTCTCCATATGTTTGGACTATGTGGTAGGGTTACAAGATGGAAGCCTTTTCTTACACAGAAAAACATCCAGGCCCAGCTAAAATTTGCAAAACAATACATCAAGTCTCTGACAAGCATGTGGGAAAATGTGTTATGGTCTGATGAGACCAAGGTTTAACTTTTTAGCCACGATTCCAAAATGTACGTTTGGCGCAAAACAACACTTCGCAACACCAAAAGAACTCCATCCCCATGGTGAAGCATGGTGGTTGCACTATCATGCTTTGGGGTTGCTTTTATTCAGCTGGAACTGGGGCTTTAGTCAAGGTAGAAGGAGTTATGAACAGTTCCAAATACCAGTCACTTTTGGCCCAAAACCTTCAGGGATCTGTTAGAAAGCTGAAGATGAAGAGGAATTTTGCCTTTCAACATGACAATGACCCCAAGCATAGGTTCATAGGTTCATAGGAAGGTACTAGGCTATTGGCCCTAGGGCCTATACAAGCCTAGCCAAAATGGTACCCTGGCTTTTACCACCCAAGAAAATTAGTTTCCTGGGCCCCTGTCAAGTAGAACTACAGAGGTGATCCCTGGGGTGGATTTCTTATTACCCATCCAATCATCAAGATTTTTCTTGAAGAGTGCTAATGAGGAACTCTGTTTGACATAGATAGGTAGTCTGTTCCAGAGTATGGGAAGTCTCTGGGACAGGAATCTATCCATCCGGCATGTTCTGTTTATTGTGGTGACAAGGTTTAGGTCCCTAGAGCATGTAGCTCAGAGGGATTGGGATTTCTTTAAGTGGAGCATGTCCAACAGCTCTGGGTTTGACATAGCTTTGTATGTTAGGCAGAGATCTCCTCTGAGTAGGCGATATGCAATGGAGTAAAGCTGGTGTTTTTTGTAATGGTCTGCGTAGGACATATGTTTGAGGCCAGTAATCCTCTTTGTGAGGCATTTCTACGGCCTTTCCAGTTGTTGTAGATGTCTTGTGAGGTACATACCAAAAGGGGTGTTGTACTCTATAATGGGTCTAATGAGTGATGAGGAGAGGGGAATAATGACCTCTTTTTGTCTGGATGAGAAACCATTTGTGATGAGGTGTGCCACGTAGAAGGATTTCCTGACCACTGTGGTGATGTGATTATCAAAGGAGAGACTACTGTCCACCTGTGTCCCAAGGTCTCTTATCATACTGTCGGTGATAAGTAGACTACCTCCTATGTGGTAGTTCATGGGTACAGAGTTTTTACCAAAGGGGATGACAAATGCACTTTTTGGCATTGAGCTTGAGACCATGGCTTTGACACCAGGCATCTGTCTCAGTGAGGCCCTTTTGTAGGCTGTCCACATCATTAGGAGTTTTGATTATGGCTCCTAGTTTGCAGTCATCTGCGAATTTAGTTAGCCAAAGACCTCCCATGTTAGCCTGTACTTCAGAGAAGTAGATACTAAACAAGAGTGGACCCAGGACTGAACCCTGTGGTACTCCACTTGTCACTGGTCTGAAGTCTGATTTGGAGTCTGCTACTTTCACATTGTGGGTTCTGTCAGTAAGCCAGTTGGCAATCCATCTTGTGACATAGGGATTTATACCTAGTTTAGCAAGTTTATCTATAATTCCAGAGTGGGGAATGGTGTCGAACACCTTGGCAAGATCTAGATAGGCTGTGTGAACCACCTTACCCTCATCTATGGCTTTGGTGACTGCTTCAAAGAAGTCTATCAGGTTTAGGAGACATGATCTGCCTTTTACAAACCCGAACTATGTGGGGTCCAGAGTTTGGAGCTATCCAATGTCTTTGTTTATGAGTTCCATGATGATACGTTCCATGGCCTTGCAGACCAGGCTCATCAGGCTAATGGGGCTGTAGTTCCTGGGGTCTGTTGTGGCCCCCCCTTTTGTGGAGTGGGATAACTGTCACGGTGTGCCATTCAATGTGCACAAAGCCTGAGGTGAGGCTATGATTGAACATGGTACTTAGGTGGGGTGCCAGTTCATTCTGCAGTTCATGTAGAAGGCAGCCTGGGATGTTGTCAGGTCCCATGGATGCTGTGTTCATGGCTTTGGAGAGTGAGGTTTTTACCTGTGCAGCCGTGATTACAGGAACTTTGCATTCTTCCGGTATAAAGATGGGCTCTTTAGGAGGTGAGAGGGGGGTAAAGTTAGCACTGAACCTATCTGCCAGGATGTTGGCAATATCAGTTGGTTCTGTACATTTAGTGTCATTGTGCTGTAACTCAGAGCAGATCTGAGTGTTGCCATTGAGATTCTTAACATAGCTATAGAATGCTTTGTGGTTGTCTTTAGAATCAGTGGCGATTTTGTTTTCATAACTAGCTTTGGAGGATTTTATGAGGGATCATAGCTTCTTACTGAGGCTGACCAGAGAGTTCCTCCAGTCGTGGGATTTTACTCTTTTTTGCAACAGTTTCTTTATTCTGTTGTAGAGTTCATTTATGGCAGAAGACCACCATATTGGCTTCTTTTCTTTGGAGGATAGCATCTTGGTTCTGTTAGGGATAGCATGATCCATGCACTCGTGTAAGTGTTTATAAAGTGCATTTGTGTAGGATTCAGCAGTTGTACCTCCATTGTCCATCTGCATGGGTGTCGTGAAGTTTGCCACTTCTGTCTTAGGAAATGTGAAGTTGGCTTTGGAGAAATTTTTTATGGTTGTTTTCCTAATGAGGGGTGGGAGCGGGATATGGATGTCTAGGGTGATTAGCTTGTGGTCGGATCTGACCAATGAGGAGCTGACCTCTGGTGTGGAACACCGGTCACCCATGTTGGTGATGACCAGGTCTAGGATATTGCTGCCCCAGGTGGGGGTGTGGATAAATTGATCCAAGGCATTGGAATTGATGAATTCCAGAAAATGTTGAGCAAAAGAGTTGTTACACGAGTAGTTTTCCCAGTTAATGGTGGGGTAGTTGAAATTACCCATTATTAGGGTGTTGGGTTGTACCTTAATATTTTCCAGTGTATCAAAAAAAGAGGAGTGGGAATCCTGGGGCATGGTGGGAGGGGGGGGTCTGTAGCAAGCTACAATCTGGATTGCGGTTTTGCCCAGAGTTAGTTGAACTTGGATAATCTCGGACGCATTATGCTGAGCAACTAACTTGGAGGTGTGGATATCCTTAATGAATATGGAAACGCCTCCACCTTTAGTGTTTTGGTCCGGGTTTGGTGGCCGAAAGGTGTGGTATGAATTATAGCCTGGTAATGCAGGGGTGCTCTCTGGAGCTTTGAACCAGGTCTCTGTCACTGCACAGATGTCAACGTTCTCCATTTTAAGGAGTGCCTCGAGTGAGTGCATTTTGAGGTTTAGACTTCTAGCATTGAGTAGCATTACCCTCGGATTTTGCTTGCTTGTACCTGTTACGGTGGTGAATTTTTCATTTGAACCTTGCCTAAAAAAAGGCACTATAGGGGTGGCAAGAGCCTTTGCCAGTATCCGGAATCCCAAGGGCGACAGGTGCAGGCCATCTCTGGCAAAGCAGCGCGGTCTGTCGATCATGTCAACCCAGGCAGACAGATACTGGATTCCCTTAGAATGACACCAGAAGCTTAGCCAATTGTTGAAGTCAATCATTTTGTCCTTGTACTGTGGTATCATTCTGGGTGATGGCAGGATACTACTCAGGGCTAGGGTCATACCTGCCTGGGCTACAAGATCGGAGAACTCCTCCATGTCTCTTTTCATGTAGTCCAGGGATAAATACATCCAAATCAACAAAAGAGTGGTTTCATCAGAAGAAAATTAAAGTTTTGGAATGGTCCAGCCAGAACCCAGACCTAAATCCAATAATAAATCTGTGGAGTGACCTGAAGAGGACTGTGCACAAGAGATGCCTTTGCAATCTGACAGATTTGGAGCTCTTTTGCAAGGAAGAGTGGGCAAATAATGTCAAGTCAAGATGTGCTATGCTGATAGACTCCTACCCAAGAAGACTAAATACTGTAATTAAATTATTAGTTTAAGGGTGTGCACACTTATGCAACCAGCTCATTGTACATTTTTCATTTTTTATATTTTTTCCCCTAACAGATTTGTTTGTTTTTCAATTGAATTGTACATGTTATAGGTCACATTAAAGGTGGGAAAAGTTTTGAAGTGATTTATTGTAGTCTCATTTTTTTATATCACAAAAACATGGCATTTTAACAAGGGTGTGTACACTTTTTATATCCACTGTATGTATGTAAGGTCCATCTGTTAATCAGTTTGTTTATATTTTATGATGTTGTTATCCATCCTGATGTGTTTCTATGTATTAAAATATCTAAACAAAATACCGCACCTGCTTGTCATCTATGTTAAAAAGGGATGAGTGACATGGTGTCAGAAGAGGCATGTCTGGTGTTAAAAAGGAAGCATGGCCAAAATGACTTGCTGCTAGAAAGTGCTCCAGTTTCTTCATTTTAAGTCCGAGAGGCATCTGGTTGGTATTGGAGGAATATATATGACTGGATCATCCCTACTGCACGTATAATTCGCAAAACAGGTCAGAAACAAATTTCAGATGTTAAAACTTGCTCAGATAATTTCTTATTTGCAAAATATAAAACGAGGCATACAGAATGCTCTAAATGATATTTGAATAAACTGATATGTCCCATATTGATAAAATATATTTGAATTACTCTGGAAAATGTTTGAAATAGAGTATGAATTGCATAAAACGAATAAAATAAAAGGAAACAACCGCATTTTTGTTAAGCACATATTTTCGCCTTAATTAAAGATATCCGAGTTATCAGAAGTGTATAAAGTGTTCGTATGTTTGTGCAGTATTACAGTAAAGTTATTTCACAGAATGCAGCCATTACAGAGCATATTTCGCAAAGTACAGTATTTTGAAGTTTATTGTGCATTTGAATGTTATTACAAGCTCACAGAACAATTTGCTCTCACATAATTACAAGGTCCAATTTTTCAGTGTGTTTGTGCATAGTTTGTGGGCATGACAGGCTGATTTCAAAAACCCAGTGGACTAATATTGCTGAGAACTGGAGAGTGTTTGAGCAAGAGTACAACATTTTCATACAAGCTGCATTTTCTGATAAAGATGACCGTACAAAGGCATTTATTCTACTTAATTTAGCTGGGTCAGAAGCCATAGAAAGGGAACGCTTATTTATATATGCACCTGCTATCTATGCTGGAGAAGGGGAAACTGTCATATTGTTGTACAGGATGAGTCAAGGGAGGACCCTGAGTGCTTCAAATGTAAATTTAGAGAAACGTGTAACCTCCAGACAACTATTACGATGGAAAGGCACTTATTTTATACAAGGGATCAAAAGCCTGGTGAAACTTTTACAGCATATATAACTGACCTGAGAAATAAGGCTAAAACGTGCAGGTTTGGTGACTTAAGGGATGAGTTGATAAAAGACAAACTTGTGTATGGTATAAAAGACGATGCTGTGAAAAATATTTTGCTTCGTGACAGTGATTTAACTTTGAATAAAGCCACTGAGATTTGTCAGATATACGAGCTCACAAAAAAGCACACAGATATGCTGATAAATGAGAGCAGCTCTAGAAGGCACAGTGACAAAGCTCATGTTGATAATATGCAGCACATTATTAAAAGAAACAGGTCCAAGCACATGGCAGCTGTAACCCCTGCAGCACCTACTGGTAAACCCCAGAACTTTCTAGCACATTCCAGAAGTTGCACAGTCTCAGTGAAGCATAAGAGTGAGTCAGCAAACTCAAATCATGGTCCCCAACCCAGTTTCATTGCCAGTCATAATTGCAGTGGTAATCATGAATCTATAAAGGAAAAGTGTTTAGCTTTTGGTCAACAGTGCCACAAATGTAATAAATGGAGTCATTTCAAAAAATTTTGTAAATCAAAAGACCCACATTCTTTTATCAAAAGGGAACATTTTAGGAAACGATTTGGTCAGTTAGACCATGTCTATTTTACTCTTTATGTTGATGGTGCATCCGTGCTTCATGAAACGATCAATGCAGTTGATTTAAGGGCAAAGAATGAAGTATTTTCTACTGTTCGGATAAATGGTAAACCCACAGAGCTCAAAGCTGATACAGGATCCAAGTACAATGTTATGTCTGCAGAAACATTTGCTAGAGTGTGTAAAGGTGAAAGGCTTGATTTGGCAAGGTGTGCAAAACTTGTTGTTTATGGAGGTGAAGAAATTCGAACCAAAGGCTCAGTTGTGCTTTCATGTTACTCTGCTAGAACAAGCTATGACTTATTATTTTATGTGGTCAAGAGGCACATCCAGTCATTATTAGGGCTCAGAGACAGTTTGAAAATGGGACTGCTTTCATTTAATATGGAAGTTCACCATGGTAGTTTGAAACACCACTACTCTAATTTTGCCCAGCACATTTTTTACCTATGCTGACCTTTTCCAAGACAAACTAGGCAAAGTTTCAGTTGTGTACTCCATTAAGTTAGACCCAGAGGTCAGTCCAGTTGTCAGGCCAGCACGTAAAGTTCCAATAGCCATGCAGGACAGCGTCCAAGCTGATTTAGCTAAAATGGTGTAACAAGGTGTGATTTGTTCAGTTGAAACTCCAATGAATGGGTATCTTCCATGGTGGTAGCTCATAAGAAAAGCTCAGATGACATCAGAATATGTTTTGCTTCATGAGATTTGAACAAAATGTTAAAGAGACCTCATCATCCACTGCACACAGTCAAAGAAGTCACAGCCTTAATGCCAAATAACACTATTTGTTTCACTACTTTTAGTACCCCTATTGGCAGGTACAGATGTTTGAGAATGCCATTTGGGATAAATTATGCAAGTAAAGTCTTTCAACGTGCAATGGAGCAAATTTTTTCTGGGTGTCATAGTAGATAATATACTAGTAGGAGGTCAGATCGTGATGAAGCAGAACATGACAGAAACCTCAGAAAAGTTCTAGAAAGAGCACGTCAGGTGAATCTTAAGCTCAATCCACACAAATGCAAGTTCAGGCTATAAGAAGTTGCTTATATTGGTCATTTATTTATGAGTACAGGCCTATGACCAAACCCTTCACAGCAAACAGCCATTCTCGAGATGCCAGCTCCAGACAATGTTCAAGCCCTGCAATGTTTTCTTGGCATGATCAACTACCTAAGCAAGTTCATTCCATACTTGAGCCAACTTTCAGCACCACTCAAAGAGCTGACACGTAAAGATGAATCCTGGTCTTGGTTAGAGCAACACCAAAGAGCATTTGATGTCCTGAAACAGAGAATTGCTAGTTCGCCAACGCTCAGATGCTATGATGTTCACAAATCAGTTACACTTTCCTGTGATGCTTCAAAATTTGGTCTTAGCGCAGTCATTCTACAAGAGGTTCAACCTGTTGCCTATGCATCAAGAACTCTTACCCAAACTGAAATTCAGTACGTCCAGATCGAGAAAGAGCTTTTGTCAATTGTGTTTGCATGTTTGAAATTCCATGATTATGTTTATGGTAGACCAGACCACCAACGTCTAGTCACTATCTTGAGAAAACCTATGCATTCAGCCCCAGCCTACTGTAATGTATGATGCTGAGATTGCAAAAGTACAATTTCAGCCTTATCTGCAAGAAAGGCAAACTTCTTTATCCTTCTTTATCTTGCTAGTATATTATCCATATCACCCAGAAATACCACTGAACAGAATAGAAATCAAGATTCTCATTTGACTGATGATTTCGAAGTCATGGAAGTGTGCAATTTTTCTTTCACACATCTTGATGAGCTGAAAGATCACATAGCTACAGATCCAGTTTTACAGAGGCTGAACCACTTTATCAATCAAGGATGGCTGTCAAAGCAATCTAGTTTACCTCAAGAAGTCCAACCTTATTTTCTATATAGAGATGAGATTTTGTCTGACAAAGGTATCATTATGAAAGGTCCAAAAGTAATTGTTCCAAAGTCCTTGCAACCAGAGTACATTACTATCTTGCATCGTGGTCACCTAGGAGCAGAATCTACCAAAAGAAGGGTGAGAGGAATGGTATTTTGGCCTTCTCTGTCACAAGACATTGAGAGAGCCCTTTTATCTTGTTCCATGTGTAATAGTACAAAGCCAGCTTAACCAGATTCCGGAACTAGCTTGATCGACAGTAGCCATAAACATTGTCGAGTGGAATCGTCAACATTATTTGGTGATTGTAGACTCTTACTCCAATTAGTCTGAGATTGACTTACTTCCTAACCTAGCATTTAGTACTGCCATTACTAACATGAAGCGTCATTTTACTTTACATGGAAGTCCGCACAAAGTTATTTCTGACAATGGCACGCAGTTTATAAGCCAACAGTTCAAAGGATTTGCTGAAGAATGGGACTTTACTCATGTCACAAGTAGTCCAGAGTACCTGCAGTCAAATGGTTTGGCAGAATGTGCAGTGCAAAGTGCAAAACACAAAGACTTGTAAACACAACAAACTGGAAAATGAAGCTCAAACCAAAAGCTGTAGATGGAATGAAGGACCAGACACAATTCTTTAGTACTTTCATTCAAATTTATTCTTTAAGAACTTCTTCAGAAAAAAGTTAACCTCTCACAAACACACCTCTTATAAATTACATCACACATCACATGACTTTTATAATACTTTAAATTAAAGGTGTAGAATCATACCATAAAAATAAAAAAACTGTCTTGTTTACCAAACAGCTTAGAATGTCAAAGCTTCATAAAAAATGTCTTAATATAAAAACATGACCATATTATTGTGATTTGAATGTTATTTTAGTGCTAAAAAACACTTAATATTGATGCATTCGTTCAGACCAGGAGCTCTGTCTGCTACCAAACTGATCTGCCACAATGACTCCTTGCATTCTAAAATCAGATTGGTGTTCCCTATATAATCCACTTGTTGAGCATAATCTACAACTGAAAAGGTGAACTTTTTAAAGTTCACACAGTATATAGCATGCCTAGCTAAAGCAATGGTAAAGTCCTTTTTATTAATAGCAAGTGTGTGCTCATATATTCTACGTTTTAAACATCTAATGGTTTTTCCTATGTAGTAACTAGGGCAAGAGTCACATACTGCCACATAAACTATGTTTGTACTCTCACAGGTAAACCGTCTGTGGACCCAAATAGTCCTTTTAAGATGTGCAATAAATGTACTAGATGTATTGCTTATATACCTACATTTACACTTCCTACAGGAGAAAGTACCACAAACACTGTTCACTTCAGTCAATGCTAAAGTGTGCCCCCCCCCCACCATTTTCCAAAATGTTTTTGATGTTCTTTTCTTGTAGGTGAACTTAGGTTCTACACCTTCTACCTGTATGAGTTCCCTATTCCCCATCAAAACCTTCCAATTGTCCTTAATCATGTGTTTGATGACACCCATCTCATTGACAATGGGGATGGGGAAAGAAATAGTAAACACTGTGTTGTCCTTTTTTTTCCTGTTGTTACTTACATCATCAACCCCACTGATGATGGGTTTGGCTGCGTTTTGTCTCAGAATAAACACCAGCATCTTGATTAATACATGTGTACAGTGATTTAACGTCTAGAGATACAAAATAAAATTCACCATGGGTGTGGTTAATATCCCTCAAAATTTCCAAAAGGTGCCAGGAGTCCCTAAGGTATGACTTCGCTTTCTGCACTATAGGAGTACGTATGTAATGCAGCCATAAAGAAATATTTTCTGTCTTGGTTCTCTTGGCTGAAATAATGGACCTAAAGGGTGGATTTGTTTCTGATTTGTGTACTTTAGGCATCCCAAAGAAATGTGCCATACTTGGATGTTCCACTAACAAATAATCATATGTGTCATGATCTAAACCCTTTAGGCCCATTATTTCAGCCATGCTGATGCTCGTATAGAATATCTGAGTGATTACCTTAATAGGTACACTAACTTTACACACAGTAAAATAGAGATGGTTGGCAGGCTTATGGGTATATTTCTTGACAACATTTTTTTTGAGTTCAACCAAAGATATTATAAGCAGACCTCAGGGGTGGCTATGGGAGCAAGAGTGGCCCCAACTTTTGACAACCTTGTAATGGCCATGTGGGAGGAGAGATATTTGTATGTATATCCACAAAGGTCCCACATTATTTTATATCAAAGATTCATTGATGATTTGATATTTCTGTGGACTGGTGATGAGAGTGAATTTGAGTCATTTGTTAGGGACTTAAATCACACCACAGATTTTTTGGAATTTTCTGTGACAAGTTTTGGTAGGACCATTAATTTTCTGGATATACATTTGGCTTTCAACATGTCCAGTAATACTCTTGTGAGTAAGATTTATAGGAAAGAAGTTTTTGTCAACCAATATTTGCACAGAAATAGCTTTCACCCTAGGCATATGAAGAAAGGGGTGATTAAGGGGCAATTTATTTGCCTCAGTAGACTTACATCTGATGATGACACTTTTTTTCAAGAGGTCATCATGTTGACACATTTTTTAGAATAAAGAGGGTATGACCAAGCTTGGTTAACCAGCATGCATAATGAAGTGTTTATTCTGAAACAAAACGCAGCCAAACCCATCATCAGGGGGGGTTGGTGATGTAAGTAACAACAGGAAAAAGAAGGACAACACAGTGTTTTCTATTTCTTTCCCCATCCCCATTGTCAGAGATAGGTGTCATCAAACACATAATTAAGGACAATTGGAAGGTTTTGATGGGGAATAGGGAACTCATACAGGTAGAAGGTGTAAAACCTAAGTTCATCTACAAGAAAATTAAGAACATCAAAAACATTTTGGAAAATGGTGGTGGGGGGGGGGGCACACTTACCATTGACTGAAGTGAATAGTGTTTGTGGTACCTTCTCCTGTAGGAAGTGAAAACAATGTAGGTATATAAGCAATACATCTAGTACATTTATTACACATCTTAAAAGGACTATTTGGGTCCACAGATTACCTGTGAGAGTACAAACATAGTTTATGTGGCAGTATGTGACTCTTGCCCTAGTTACTACATAGGGAAAACCATTAGACGTTTAAAGCGTAGAATATATGAGCACACACTTGCTATTAATGAAAAGGACTTTACCATTGCTTTAGCTAGGCATGCTATACACTGTGTGAACTTTAAAAATGTAATCTTTTCAGTCATAGATTATGTTCAACAAGTAGATTATATAGGGAACACCAATCTGATTTTAGAATGCAAGTCATTGTGGCAGATCAGTTTGGTAGCAGACAGAGCTCCTGGTCTGAACAAATGCATCAATATTAAGTGCTTTTTAGCACTAAAATAACATTCAAATCACAATGATATGGTCATGTTTTTATATTAAGACATTTTTTGTGAAGCTTTGATATTCTAAGCTGTTTGGTAAACAAGACAGTTTTTTATTTTTATGGTACGATTCTACACCTTTAATTTAAAGTATTATGAAAGTCATGTGATGTGTGATGTAATTTATAAGAGGTATGTTTGTGAGAGGTTAACTTTTTTCTGAAGAAGTTCTTGAAGAATAAATTTGAACGAAAGTACTAAAGAATTGTGTTCGCTCCTTCATTCCATCTACAACTTTTGGTTTGAGTTTCAAAGTGCAAAACAGTTACTTGAGAAGTCAAAACGAGACAATACTGATGTTTTCCTGACACTCTTGAATCTCAGGAATGTTCCTCATGGTAAACATCTTGGTTCACCTGCTCAGAGACTTCTGTCGAGGCAAACCAGAACCACATTACCAATTAGTAGCCAATTGTTGGTTCCATGTGTCAAGAACAACAGATCAGTGAAAGCCAGTCTGTTGAAGAAGCTGTTATCCCAGAAGTCCTACTATGATAAGACCAGTAAACCACTCAATCCATCATGAGAGGGAGAAGTGGTAAGGATGCAAACATCCAGAGGTTATCATCAGATTGGTGTTGTGAAGAATATTGGTCCAGAGCCACGATCGTACATTATAGAATCAGAAGGAGCAATCTTCAGGTGGAATCGGAAACATTTGAGACAGGTGTCCAAGCCTATTCCACAGCAGATAGCCTGTGACAAAGACTCTTTTTTAAGTGGATTGTCCAGTGTTCCAATTCCAGGGGAAGCTCCAGAGGACATTCCCATTCCTGTGATGAATCCAGAATTTCTTGATACAAGTTGTGCACCGCCGACTGTCCCTATTGCTAAATTTAGTCTCAACTGTTATGTTATGAGATATGGTCAAATCTCTAAAACCTATAGCAGATATGAAGCAACGTGGACATGAACATTGTGTTTTGTTTTTAATGTATATAGTAATGCATGCCTAGCTCTGATATTGTTTTGTCAAGGGGCTGTCTTTTTAAGAGGGAGGATGTAGATCAATATGCATGTATATACCTTTAAGAAGCTACCCAAGGACTTGCACAAGTGTATAACTACTCAACACATGCAAGCCTGACTGCCATTTTATAGTTAGTTGCTGCTATTTGAACATGTAAGTATGTAAGGTCTGTCTGTTAACTAGTTTGTTTGTATTTAAAGATGCTGCTATCCATCCTGATGTGTTTCTATGTATTAAAGCATCTAAACGAAACCCTCAGCCATCTTGTTATGTGTGTTAGAACTGAACGAGCGACAATACATGACCACAAACAAGCAGGCTCAGAGATTCCTGGACTTTGTCAATGTAAATACTCTGAAACAGTTGACCTGCACACCCACAAGGGGCTCAAATATTCTTGACATAGTACTCAGAAACTTGAGGGAGAGTTGAACCCCTCCCCCAGTGTAAAGTCCTGATTGGTAAGACTGGATCATAAATCAGTCTCCTTTGAAATAAATGTAAAGGCAGAACCGCTATCAAACCCTAAAATCCTAAAAAAAATTTCCAAGGCAAATCGCCTTCTATTAAGTGATAGCATAGGTAATTTTAAAGCTCCCCTTAACCTCAAAAACACAGATACCCTGTACAACCACTTAAACAACTGCATAGAAACAGCAGTATCTGACTGAACTTAAACCCAGGTCTACCTGGAAAAGTAAGTCACCCTGGTGGACCCCTGTCATAAATAGAGTATACAACTGAAGGAAGAAATTCCTGTCTAGAAGTAAGATGGAGGGTGCACAATAGAGAAAAAAATCCCTCATTAGTCACAATAGGCAAATCAGGGAACTAGTCAAGTCTTCAAAAGATAAATATAAGACTAAAATAAACTCCCAAGCAAAGGATAACCACAAAGTATTTTTTGCTATGTCCGAAATCTTAAGGGAAGCACTCAACAATGTGCTGAGTTGGCTGTAGACAACACAACCTGTACTCAACCAGAAGACATAGGAAACCTGCTGGCCACTAAATTTAGCTCAGATTTCATTCTTTCATCCCCTACGGTCTCTTCCCATAAAATACCCCTATCATTCCTTTGCCTGTATCACAAAAGAACAGGTTGTCACTGTGCACTCTAAAGCTAGAAACACTGCATCAATGGGCCCTGATGGAATCCCATGGTGCCTATTCAATAGCTTGAAACATGACCTAGCAGACCCATTTGAATCTATATTTAATCACAGTCTCCAGACAGGTTTTATCCCAGTAGAGTCGAGGCAGCAACAGTCATCCCTCTGCACAAGGGAAGACCCTCAACAGATCCAGGAAGCTACTGATCCATAGGTCTGACTATCCTCATACAGCAAGGGCAATCATGGATCTGATTAACAATGATATAGAAAATCTCCAGACTCTAGACCTTACCCAGTTCTGTTTCATCAAGCCTGCCTCAATTTGGTGGACTTCTTCAAGAAGGTCACCAAGGCCATGGATGAGGGTATGTCAGTGCATACCACCTACCTTGACCTTGCCAAGGCAGTTTTGACACAATACCCAACTTGGGTACTATAAATAAACTCACAAAATTAGGCATAAACCTTGACATCTCCAGATGGATAGCCAAATGGGTCAAGGATAGGACACATTTTATTAGAGTGAGGGTAGCCACATCCAGCAAGAGGACAGTCACCAGTGGAGTACTACAGAGCTCACTGCTGGGCCCCCTCCTGTTTGGCATATACTTCTCAGATGTCAAGGCAAATACAGATGGCCTTTGGCTGAGCAAGCTTGCTGATGACTGCAAGTTGGGGCAAATCATTGACTCCCCAAATGATACAGAAAGGACAGATGCAGACTAATGATTTGTGTTAAAGTCATGGCCTCAAACTAATTTCAAAGAAGTGCATAATAATACCCTTTGGGAAATCAAATAGTCCTGCAAATTACAACACTGATAGCACCCCGTTCAAGAGTGGGCCCAGTGGTGAGAGATCTGGGTACTCAGATAGATAGTAATCTGAACTTTGGCCACCATGTGTCTATGGTGGTGAGGAAATCATTCTATATGGCTCAGTTTATAAGTAAGGGCATGGCATCCAGATCTAAGTATGTCATAATACCACTGTACTTGGCCATCATCAGACCAATAATTGAGTACAATGCATCCTTTGGCATGTACCTTGTGAGGCACCAGCAACAGCTGGAGCAGCCTCAGAGGTTTCTCACGAAAAAATACAGGGTATAACCAGCATGTCATATGCAGACTGATTAAAAGCCCTACCACTGTATTCAGTTTCCTAATGATTACTGAGGGGTGACCTATACCTGACCTACAAGCCAATCTGTGACCCAGCCCTGATGAAAATCTTGCATATCTGCAAAACTAATTGTACGATGGTTATTCACTCCAAAGATCTAAACCTATCTCTGACATAAATAGATCATGCTGGAGAGACAGAAATGTGTCTGAGAGATTGTCCCTCCTCTGGAACAGGCTTCCTATTCCCTTGAAGCAGAGCCCTTCCCTGAACATCTTCAAGTGCAATCTGGACCAGTGCATGGGAAATCGTAGATTGTCTCCTATGGTGGTATCCATGTCCCTTATGGATAGATGCAGTCTGTAAAAATTGTCAAAACTTCACTTGCTGACCCTTGTTATCTTTCCTCTATGGATACAAAATTGGGTAAAATATGGGTAAAACTGGCTAGGCTCTTGTGCCGTTAGCCTAGTAATCTGCTACAAACCTATATGTGATTGGTAATGTTTGTAAATGTGAACTTGTTAATACTGTTTGATTATTTTTATATAAATTTAAGTTTGCCTATATCACAAGTGATAATACAATAAAAGTGTTTAAAAAATAAAAAAAGATAGATGTGCTAATTCCTTGGTGGTGTTTGCTTTCCCCATGATAAAGCATTCTCTGACCACTGACTGCTTCTACATTTCCCTTCCATCAACCTTTAAGTGTGCACCACTTTAAACTGCAATTTTGTAGTTTGAACTTTCTAATTGATTTTTGTGATTTGAGAAGTTCATGGGCAGTCCAGTCCACCCATCTTTGAAGTAGGTGTGATGTAACTTGTTAATTAACTTGGAATTCCTAAGTTCAAAAATATTTACTTTGATGTCAGACTTATTAAAACAGCAATGCTGTCAAAGTCTCTATCAGCTTATGCACTGGAGTACTTCTTGCTTCCAAACACCTGGTATAGTTCATTAAATAATATTTTATAGGAAATAATAAAGGGAAAATGTATATAACAACTTGCATACTTATTCATTTGTTTTGTTATTGGCTGAAGTCCCATCTAGCACAGTAACTCTGAATTTAGCTTCTTGCAGGCTGAACTCTTTGAATAACCAGTGTCTTATTAAATGTTCATTTTTAATATACAGCTTGCTGCCAGCTAATAATTTTTTACTGTATCTTGGTAACTCTGATTTCCAGCTCCTACTCAGTGGTCCTTTCTTTTGACCTTCTCCTAACTAAGAGGAAAAGGCTCCACTGATTTATTATTTATTGTGTTCATCGATGACTGTCGCTGATGATCTTTAGATAGTGTGGGTGTATTATATGACAATACTTGCCACAAAATCTGTTGCTTCAGTGAATTGTTTCCTCAGGAGCATATCTCTCACCCTCTCAGCACAAGAATTCTGGACACAGCCAGAAATAATTGGGGGAGGGGGGATGCAAAGGCCCAAAATCAGGGACAGATTTTAAATATTGCTCTTATAAACTGACAAAATTATTGGAATAACAGGTTTTACACTGGTATGCATTTTTCTGAAGGACATGAAGTCTGAAACGCAAATATGTGTCATTGTTTAATGACTTCAGTCCTCAATGATTTTCTAGAAACATAGCCAGCTTTAGGCACCAGTGAATCCTGCCGTCGCTGAGGGCCCCCTTTTTCTCAGGGGCTCCCAACCATATCATGTTATTTTATCTTAATATTTTGTACCATGTCTGTCAAACCAACAAAAGCTAGTACAGCAATCTTGTATACTTAATAAACTAGGTAAATAATAATAACTTTTATTTATATCTGTTTAAAATTCAAAATTAGTGTTTTATCAAGTAAGAGGCTTCCCAATGACGTTAAATATTTTACCACTGACACAGTGCCCCTGGCTTAGTTAAACTCTGCTGATGGACATTCTGTCTACTAAAGCCAACAATATAGCCAGCTATAGATACCTGCAATACCCATGGTTGCATGGGCCCTCTTTATTATCCTTCACTATTTGTGGGCCCCACAAAAGCTGCTGCTGGCTGTGGAAAAATGAAAAAAACAATGTATTAATTTTTTGATTTTGCTCAATAAGCTGAACAGGGCTCTGATATAACCCTGTTAGTATAAAGCTGATAATTTACATGAGCAAGGTAAGCACTATAGATCAGCAGCCCAGAGTGACCGATCTCAGTGCTTACCTACGATGTTTAAGAAGAGATGACGACCCCGATTTTCAGGGATGGTTTTCTCTTTCAGGTAGTTTTATAAATACTGGCAGAACACCAAATACTATAACTCTCAACTTCATTGCTGAAGAGTTCTACTCAGTGCCAAAAATAATAGCAGAATAAAGGCTCAAAATCAGGAAGCCGTTTTAAATATTACTCTAATTCACTTAAAAGTCAATAGAATAACACCTTTTGCATCAACATGCATTTCTGGATAAAAAGGAATATAAATCACTGATGTCTGGATTTATTGACTATCTGTAATCCTGAATGATTTACCATTAAATGAAACTTTTTATGAAATACAAAGAAAAATTATGAGGCAAAATCAGGGAAGAGCTCTGAAATCAGGGGTATTGACAGGTATGCATTACTCCTCATCGAGGTAAATGATGACAGGTATGCGTTACTCCTCAATGAGGTAAGTAAAAGTGACTTAACCCCCGCTGCTGTTGGATGACTGCTAAATAACAGTCAATGATCTGGTGTAGCACTACCAGTGTTGTACAGTGTATTATTAGTATTTGCTGAAATAAGTACAGAACTAGTACTGGTATGGCTTACACATATGTGTGTGTATTTGTATGCAAAAAAATGTCACAGATATTTATCAGAGCACACAGCCAGTGATGCTGGGACACATACATTATTCTTTTGAGTATCAGTAAAACATGCAGCTAACAATTTATTACATTTCAAAAGTAAGCATAAACTATATCACAGAATATTTAGACACTTACATCTTCAAAGAGTCTAGTTGCCCCAATAGCCCAGATTGTATAAATGGATACAGTGAGGTCCACCCCCTTAATCATCCTTGACTCTGTGGGGGCCCCACAAAAGCTGTTGCTGGTTGGGGAAAATGAGGAGAAAAAATTGTTTCATTTTCTGATTGCACTCTTTAACCTGAACAGGGCTGTGATATGACCCTGCTAGGGTAAAGCTGATAATGGCACTCTCAGCTGCATAGGATCATAGGATCATAGGAGGTTACTAGGCTAATGGCCCTGGGGTCATTTCAAGCCTAGCCAAGTGCTTATCCCCAAAAAGAAACCTCAGTCAGCACCTGTCGCCCCTGTCAATGGGGGACACAGGTGGAACCCCTGGAACAATTTGTGGTTTCCCATCCACTCATCAAGGTTGCTCTTGAAGATGGTCAGCAAGGTGCTCTGTTTGACATGTAAGGGAAGTCTATTCTAGAGATGGGGCAGCCTTTGGGAGACAAACCTGTCTCTCCAGCAGGTTTATTTGAAGTCACATATTAGATTCAGGCCTTTCAAGTGGGTAATGCATGAGGAGTTAGACTTATGGATATGGAGCATCTCTAGTAGGGCAGGGTCTGAGATTGCCTTGTAGATGAGACACAGATCACCTCTGAGCAATCTGTATGATACCGAATAGAGTGATAGTGATTTGAGCCTGTCTGCATAGGACAGATGTTGGAGGTCATGGATTCTCATTTCAGTGGCCTTTCCAGTTGGTGCAGATGTGTGGAGAAGTACATACCAAACAGGGTGTTATACTGAATTCTTGGTCTAATGAGGGGGGAGTATAGAGAGGTAATAACCTCCTTTTTTCTGGATGCATTCTCTTTACTTATGAGATGAACCAAGTAAAAGGCTTTTCTGACCACTGCCACTACATGATGGTCAAATGTGAGGTCGTTATCAACCTGAGTGCCCATGTTCTCTGGTCTGCTATTGGTGGTGGAGGCATCTATTTTGACTTTGAGGGTCCTGTCGGTGAGTCAGTTGGCCACCTACCTGATGAGATAGGGATTTAAGCCAAGCTGTGTTAGCTTTTCGATGATGCCCAAATGGGGGATTGTGTCAAAGGCCTTGGCCAGGTTAAGGTAAGCTGTATGCACTGAATTTCCATCTTCCAGAGCCTTCATAACAGTCTCAAAGAAGTCAACCAGGTTCAACAGACAAGATCTGCTCTTGACGAATCCGAACTGGGTGGAGTCAAGTGCTTGGAGATTGCCTACGTCTTTGTTTATGGGATACATAATAATATGCTCTATGGCTTTACAGATCAGACTTGTCAAGTTAGATAGTTTCCAGAGTCAGTAGTGGCACCACCTTTGTGCAGGGGGATGACAATGGCAGTTCTCCACTCTGCTGGAATGAAGACTGTACTTAGGCTGTGGTTGAATAGGGTGTTCAATGGCTAAGCCAGTTGTTGCTGGATTTGGTGCAGAATACAGCCTGGGATACTATCAGGTCCCATGGAAGCTGCATTCTTTGCCATGGATAGGTACTTTAGCACTTGATCTATGGAGATGTGAGGTGCGGGGCAAGTATAGGGATGTTGAAAGGGTCTTTGGTGGGGGACAGGGGGGTGAAGTTTGCACAGAACCTATCTGCTAGCAGGTTGGCTAAGTAAACAGGATCAGAGTAAGTGATACTGTTAAGTACTAATTCAGAACGAACCTGGGCTTTGCTATGGAGGTTCCTGACAACTGAAGAAGGCTTTGTGGTTTTCCCTTGTTTCAGAGGCTAGTTGCAATTCATAATTGGCTTTGGAGGCTTTCACTAGTGATCTAATTTGCTTGTTGAGGCTAAGGAGGGAGTTTTTCCAGTTTGGAATATGTTCCTTTTTACCCTCGAAAAAGGGCATAGCAAAATAAATTTAAAATGGGTGGCGAAAGCCAAACACATTCTGGCTAGGCTTATAAATGCCCTAGGGCAGATAGCCTAGTATGAACCTATGAACCTATGAACCTATGAACCTTGGACAACAGTTTCTTCCTTTTGTTGTAAAGTCTGTTGATAGAGGAGTAGGTTTTAGTTCTTTTTGGTATGGCTGAGTCCATGCATGTACAGGTGCTTGTACACTGCACTGGTGTACTGTTCAGCATAGTTGTCTGCATCCCCTGGGTGGGGGGGGGGGGGTGAAGCTACAGATATCTTCCCTTAGGAGGTTGTAGTCAGCTTTTGAGAAGTTTTTTAGCTTTTTAGCTGGGGGAGGGGTTGGGTGGGATAGAAACTTCGAATGAGACAGCTCAATGATCTGATCTCACCAGGGAAGAACATACTATGGGAGTGGTGCAGCGGTCATTCATGTTGCTGAGAACCAAGTCCAGAATATCTCCCCTTGTAGGGGATGAGACAAGCTGGTCTAGTGTGTTAGAACTGATGAAGTCAAAGAACCATTGAGTGAGTGCATTAGTGCAGGAATAGTTCACCCAGTCTATGGTAGGGTAGTTGAAGTCAACAAGGATCAGAGTGTTAGGGGGTACCTTAATGGAGTCAAGTAGATCCAGGGAAGAGGAATGGGAATCCTGAGTCATGGAGGGGGGGTCTATAGCTGGCTATAACTTGGATGGGTGTCATACCAACTGTCAGTTGCACCTGGAGTAGGTCCAGTATATCATGCTGGCAAACCTGTCTGGAGGTGTGCCTGTCTTTAATGAAGATAGATACTCCACCACCCTTAGTCTTCCTGACCTCATTTTGGGGTTGGAATGTATAGAATAAGGTATAGCCTGGTAAGGGAGGGGTGCTCTCTGCAGCCCTGAACCAAGTTTCTGTGACCGCACAGACATCGGCATCTTCCAGTGCAGGGAGAGCCTCCAATGAGTGCATTTTCAGGTTAAGGCTCCTAACGTTAAGCAGCATGACCTTCAATTTGCATTTTGACAGTTCTTTTTATGTTGGAAGATTTGTCTTTAGGACATTGCCTAAAAAATGTACAATGGGGGAGGCGAGAGCTTGGCCAGGATCCGGAAACCCAGTGGTGACAGGTGGAGGCCATCTGTGGTAAAGCATCCAGGCCTGTCGACCATGTCATCCCAGGCAGACAGATACTGGATCCTCTTGGAATGACACCAGAAACTAAGCCAATTGTTGAAGTCAATTATTTTTTGTTGGCATCATGGTATCATTCTTGGTGAAGGTAGGACGCTGCTTAGGGTTAGGGCCATACCTTCCTGGGGCACATACTCTGAGAGCTCAATCATGTTTCTCTTCATATAGTCCAGGGAGGTACATCTAAAGTCATTCACACCAACACGGACAATGACAGAGCCATACTTGTACTTGTTGTGGGGAGACTTAAGTGCGTGCATGATGTGATGGATCCTGGCACCAGACAGACAACTGACCGCGACCTTCTCCTTGTCGAGCCTGGTAAGGAGGACATTGGTGTGTCTCACAATTGAGTCACCAATGACTAGTATGTTTGTTTTTTGTTATGTCTTGTGGCCTGTGATGATTTATTGTTTTACCTTATGGGCTGTGTTAGTGAGATACTGGTGTGTTCTCTGCTGTGTGTGATGTATTTGGTGTTATGTGTGTGGAGTGTTTGTGAGTGTGTTTTGGAGGTCTGTGTTGTTTAGGTAAATCTTTATTGAGGAGCTCTGCATAGGTGTGTGTGTGTTGTGCTTGGCTATGTGATGTACATAGTGTGGTGTTTGTGCTAGCAATCTCCTCTTTGTCAGGAGTACTGGCTGTGGTGCTAGAGAGCATAGACTCCAGATTACTGATGTAGATGCATTTCTCGCAAGTAGAAGAATTATGTTCTAGGAGAAGAGGGCTTAAAACCAGCCCTGCTGAGATGTGTGTGTACAGAACGTTGCTCTATATTATGTGGGGGGTTGGGGGGATTATGTGATTATTACTACCTTTGATTTTCATCACAGTCAAACCTTAGAGGTGTGCACTGGAGGTCATTATAGCCCATTTTGGGGCTAGGGACAGTGTGGTCAGTTTCTTTTACTTTTCTCACAGACCTCAGAAGTGTACAGAGAAGTTTACTATAGCTTGTATAGGAGCAGTGTAGTAGTGTCTAGGAGCAACAAAGTAAAATACATTACTGTAATCATTATTTTTCACTTTCCTAACAATCACACATCAGGCACGTATATAGGTGTTTGCGTTTGGGATTTAGGAGTGAGGAGGCATGCTGTATATATTTAAGTCAGCAGTCATTTGAAATACATGACTGTGGCAATTTGAACCTCTGCTTTCATCCCAATCTAACACCAGGGGGATGCATAGGTAGTGACCGTCTTTTTTAGGGGTTTAAGGAGGCAGGCAGTACTACCAGATAGGACCTGTGTATCCTCACAGCAATTGTCTTGCTTGTTTATTATGAGCTACTATTCTGACACCTTTGAACATTAAACCTTGGGCACAACGTAAGTCTTTCTTGAAAGAGAAAAAAATAAATAAAATTGAAATTCTTTTCTTACTCATGATTTTTGTTTAGGCCACCATTGAATTGAAAGGTTGGGAAAATGCTCCAAAATGCATCCCAGAGTATTTATAACCCCTGTAGATTCTTGGGTCCTGGCTTATTTGAGTGATTTCCTAAATGGTTATCACTGTGCTGTCATGGTCAGGAAAGGTGTGTTGAAAGGATGCAAAGAAAACTAAAGTTGAACAGCAACACTGACTTTCTTTCCGTAATCATAATTTCTATTCAAGCCATCACTGGATGAAAATATTGTGTAAAAAGAAAAAAAACCCTTTAAAATGCACATCAGAGCATATAGAAAGTTATGGCTTCTTGAAAAAGCTGAAGTATAAGTCAAAATACGAGAAAAGGAAAAAAAGGTAATACATGGTATGGGGAGCACTGCAGGATGTATGTGTGTGTGAGGTTGGGGGATGAAACAGTTGGCAGTGCCTAGGGCACCATTTCACTTAATTCCACTCTGTACATAGAGTTGTTGTAATGTATCACTGTTGCAACTAAATTCCAGTAACTGTGAATTTCCCTTTGTGAGATGGGTCAACATAGTCTGGCACATAGGCCTGTTGTAATGTAACAGCATTGTAGCTACAGATCAGTCTGTGTGTACTACTCCTAAAAGTCTGTAGCATGAACTAAAAGGTTGCTTAGGAGGGGTGACAGTGACAGGGTAATAGTTAGATGGAAGTGGCTATGGGGCTGCCAACTTGACATTTGCTGTGGGTCCTCAAAATGCTAACACTGGTCTTGTCTAGAAATCCACGAATTTTATGAGGAACAAATAAAAAAAAAGGTACAAATATTTGGACATTCTGTACATTTATGGATATATGCTTTGGGGAGAGAAAAGTGACTGATTCACCAAGGCAGAATACCTCTAGATGTACAGGGTATAATAGATGCAATCTCCACTTTTGTGGTCTGGAAATATTTAGAGCTGGCTAGAATGCTAAATGTTTTCACCAGGTTTTACTTATGAAGTCCTGTTCCCAGTATATGTTGTTGTCTCTTATCCTGACAATTTTAGCCAGGGACCAGATGGTAGCCAACACTTTCTTTTTCAGCACAAAGATTTCAAATCTTACTAGAGGGTTGTGTCATTCTAATACAGAGATGTTGTGGAATAAATAACCTGTCTGCCTTTCCAATCTTCACTTCATCCTCATTAATATTAACCTGTTCAGGGATCATTTTCTTCATAATTTCCACAAGCTGGACCCCCTTCATGCCCAGAGATGCCCACAGACCTTAATTAATTCTTTATTCTCTGTTTTCTGCATCCACCATCCCGTCTTCTAATAATTCTGTTTTTCTCTTCTGCAGCTCTTAAACAACTCTTGGTATCTCTCATGTTGATATGTATGATCACCAGCATGATTTGTAAGTGCAGTCACTGTTTTTTACACTTTCTAGTCAGATCACAGCATGCAGCATAATATTTTGCTGTTGATATTCTTTAATCCTACCATAATTCAATCCAGTTGTGTATTCCTTGATTCGGTTTATAATTTCTGCAGGTGCGTCGAAATATCTACTTCTTCTTGTTTGTTACCTCTTTATGATAGTCTCCCCTGGCACCATTCTTCCCCTGATGCACCTCTCAGTTGCTGTTAATCAAAGTTTTGTTCTTCTTTTCCTACATATGCTATATTTTCACTTAAATTAGGTATTTAACAGTTGGGTGTGGGTTTAAAACCTACTGACCCTCTTTCTGTTGATATAATGATGCTTATAATTGCTGGAAGTGAGGGGAGATACAAATGTTGCTGCTAGGATTGGCCCATGCCTCAACTGGAAGTCCATATATGTATTATTTGGTGCTTCCAGTGATATAACCAAAGGCTCAAAGCCTCTGCTATGCAATGCAAATGAGTCTACAAACTGGGATGAACAGAGATGCAAAATATACATAGTGTTAAATAGCAGTACATGTATTTCTCCTCTGTGTAGTTTTGCATAAACGGTATGTTTATATCCTTCTCTGCTCATTGTACTGCTAGTATAATGTACATCTGTGATGTACTCAGATGTGTAGTTATTGGGCTCATTATCTATGACCACTGTCTTTCTAGCAGCTGACTCTTACAGTAATACAGTTCTTCTTGTCTAGGGGCACTTTGTTCCCTCATCTGTAATGTAAAAGTAACCCATCTGTTGTCAAGGGAATTTTCTTTAGACTAACCCACAAAGTATGATTGTACCACACCACTCTGTGTGATAGGAATGTGGAAAGTGTCTTTGGCTGTACTCTAAGGCAGCAGACAGATTAGTCACATATGGACTAAGATATATAGAGAGAGTATTATGGATATCTTGTTATAAAATGTAATGCTAGGAGAAGCAGAGTAGTGTAGAGTTCCAATGCTGAGAAAGTAGGAAGGTTCTTCTCTTGCACAGAACTCCAATTATAAGGTCCAGGTCACTGTACTTTATTCTATAAATGGATAGAGTATAGATGAGACATTAGGTCTGACAGTTGTCTCAGAACCTCGAAGGAAGGTTACTGTGCATATGGAATATAGTTGTTAGGTTACTGTATCTAATGCCACAGAAATACACCTTCTGAAATCACAGCCCCCCTTTGGCTATATTGGGGGTTTGTTAAATAATCAAATATTGACTTGTTTCACTCACTTTAATCAAACTTTGCTCAAGTTTAATTATTGCTGCTAGAATTAGGGTTAGGGGACTCTGTGACCTTGGAGGGAGTGAAAGCATAGCTTTGTTTGGTTTTCTGTTTGGGGATGGTCTAAAAGTGGGATCAAGTGATGAACAGTCTATCTGCTGCCTACCATTAACGCTATTAAACAGGGGTCCAAGTTGGAGACCCAGAAGAGTTAATCCACTCTTTTCTAAACAAATATAGCTAATTACAAAAAAGAAAAAAAAAAAGGAAAGAAAAAGGAAAACACCAACTCTAAATGAAACTGTGAGGAACACTAGCTTGTTGAATTTCAGAATTTCAGCCCAGTAGTCAGATAAACATATATACAAGATATTTATAATCAGAGGAGTAAATGGTGCATGATATGACAGAAGCATCTTCTTTTAAAATAACGTAAATATTCATTCCCAAAAATACATCAAGCCATTTAATGGGAACTCTACTTAGTAATGTCATGAATTCTAAAAAAAAAATGCTGACTGCTGGGCCAGAATTACTGTTGAATGAGGAAAAACATCTCTGTTGCTTAGTGTCAAAGCTGCTGAGTCCAATGCCCAGTGCCATAATGTAGAGCCAATTAAAACGAGTATGTTAAAATGGATTAATCCTTACCAATTTAAATAAGGGTACTTTCAGTCTCAGCAATCAAGAGCAAAAGCATGGACAGAAAAGACTTAAAGAAAGCTAGACTGTCTCTAAATAACTTAGTGGCTTAAATAACACCTATCCAAAATCATAGTTAAACAAACAAATATGAATGACTATGAATGTTGCAAGACTCCTTAACATTTAAATAAAACTAGTGTGCAATCCTTAAACTACTAAAATTAAACATTTAATTGAAAAATTCTTACAGATGTAGACATTAATTGACTTGCACATTTTTGCACAGGGACAGTGTTTGTTCTTATGTGGTAATATATTTGATTTGTAGCTGTACTTATATAACAAATTTAAAATACAAGAAAGTTGCTTGCTGCAGGAGCCAAGTAGCCACAAGTATGGAGGTGTACTATTCTATACTTGTCGATTAGTTATTGGCTACTGATATATTAAAGCTAGGCATTTTGTAGCAATATTTATAGTGTGCTATCAATATGCTATAAAAAAATTAACATTTAATGGAAACATTTGTTAGAGCTAGACATGAATTCAGTGGCATGCATACTCACTGTAATGGAACAATTTTCCTGCATGGCATGAATTTAATGTACAGTTATGTCTACATCCTTTGACTAAAAAGACAGCAGAAATGGGCTCACCTAATTTAAACTGTGACAGCTAAAGGCATGGAGTAGCTTTGCTCCACAATGCTTGAACATACAATGCCTAAAGATAGCTACTACAGCAGTAAATGAGTAATATGTATAGTACAAACATACTACAGATAAGGGAAGAAAGTTTACTGCAGTCATGTAAGTGAGTGTTAGTTGATGCTGCTTAATGTAAGTCATGCATTTCTGAAGTCCTAGTGTTGTGGGAGGGCTAAGGGCTAAGGCAGACGACAAGAGAAGGGCAAGGTTGATTAAATAGTGACCAGTCCGAACAAGCTTGGCTAGTCACAAAAATCAGGTGTCAAATAGAATATATCAACAGTGTTTTTATTTACCAGTTTTAATCGCGGGCCAAGTCGTTTCCTTATTTAATTAAAAAGTGCTTACAAGCTGGAAGCCAGGTTATTTTAGGCCTAGGGACATGAACTAAGCTGAGCCATGGGGGTCTATAGGAGTCAGTCAGAATGAAGTCTTTATGAATAAATAGAGTACTGACAGTTTACTTGGCAATTATTTTCTTAGCTCACCAGTCTGATACTGAGACGGGGTTAGACTGTCAGGATCGAGTTGCTTTAGAAATGTTATCATTTGGCAAGATAATGAGTGTGATAGAAAAAAATGAATGGCTAGTCAGTAAAATGGGAGTAAGGACCCAAATTCTTTCTTTAGACTTGCAAATTTTGTGGCTTGGTGTTTAATGCTGCAGTAACCAATTTAAGTAAGTACTCAGATGTCCATGGGCTGACAGGCAATTCTATACTGAGCATGAATTCAGCAGTTGAAGCAGTTTGACAGGGTCCAGATACGCTTGACTGCTGTGGGTTGCCCCAAAAAGAATCTTCTTAGGAAAACCAAAGTCTGAATAAGGAGTTCTGAATGCTGGCAGGTACAACTCACTGCACCTTGGAGAGGAAGCAGTCTTCACATTATATGATGTACACGGGCTCCACATGTTCTATTTCTACCTGTGGCTAACCATAGATACCGGTGCATGGTTCACCTAGGGAAATGCGGGTTCCCAGTACTTCACTGGCTGGTGGTCAGGGTACCATATGTTCCAAAAGACAACACAAAGTGAAAAAAAGTAAAATGAAACCTAACAGGTTATCAAAACACAACATCAGGAAGGGTCATACAATTCAAACTTTGAGAGACATAAACCTTGCATTTAAATCTTTTAAAGAAAATATTGATGCTGAGAAGAAAATTTTGCAAACCTAAAGGTTATGAATGTAGTATACTTGCATGGTAATGAAGGTTCAAGGTATTGTGCTTTCTTTTCTACAGATGGCCACTACTGATGGGCACAGCACTTTGTTTGTATCTCTTATGGGTACACCAAAACAAAGGCTGAGTAAACAGAAGCTGGACAGCAGATAAGAAGCGACTTAGTTCTGAAACAGCCTTGGAGATTATCATTTTTCTTTGATAAAACAGGTATCCTTTAGCTATATATCTGATTAAGAGTTATTGTACAATGAATGTGCATACAGAAAACATGCAAAATAAAATGCTATCCAAGAAAAGCACTTATAACAAAAAATAAAATGTGTTTTGTTTCTCCCTATTGAAATACTGACACTCAAAATGCTGACTGCTGACAAGGCCAAAAAAAAGACTGAAAACACAGGAGACGAGTGGATCTTGAAAATCGCTTTTTTCCTTAAAACTTCTTTTTGCAGAGAGAATGCACACCCCCACTCCCCAAACTTATATATACATATATATATATATATATATATATATATATATATATATATATATATATATATATATATATATATATATATATACCAACTCCAAGAATGCCATACCTTGGAAAAAAGTGAAAATTCTGAGAAATGGCATCTCCTACATAGTAGCATATGTAAGTCCATTCTTTCAGCCATTCAGTCTCCATATTTCGGGACTTGCTCTAACAGGTCCCAACATTTCCAATGGCTACCATATTTTGCTGGTGTAAGCATATACATATTATTAGATATAACATACGGTTTCTTATACCAGTAGAAATACAGATTTTACCCATTTCTAAGGCAAATGCCACAAAGACTATTTTCCATATCCCAGAATTTCATGGGAAAGTATTTTTATATTTCAGGGTAATATTGACCATCTGCAGGAAATTCATTGCACAGTTAAAGCATTTATTAAGTGAAATCTTATCTCTAGTGTTCTAGTGATACAGTATACGATATTTCACAGGAAAAGTCAAAATAGGAAGTAGAGGTGATGGCTCTGATATTGTTGACCATTAAATAGACCAATATGTGGTCTAATCAGTTAAACAGGAATCATGTATTATGGTTCCATATAAGTAAAAAAAAAACTTACAATTAAAAATATATTATCTCTTTCAGCCAGTTTTCAGAACTGGGGTCTAGGCATGAATCAGTTGCTAAATTAAAATAATTTCATTAGACTTAACATAAGCATTGTGATTACTTAACTATGCCCAGTACATAACTAATTACTAAGCTCAGTACAAAACCCTTGTGATTACTTATGTACTGGGCATAGTATTAGCAGGCTAAAACCATGTACATCTCATCTAAAGTGACATCTGATGAGTACATGGTTATGTTCCTGCTCATCAATAGGTTAAATCAAACAAATAGCCAGTGTACACAAACTGCAGCATAGTCACACATTTATAGTACAAATCCATGTGCACCACAATATACTTTTCATCATCTCACCTCCCTAGTCTTCTTCACCACAAGTTTTCACTAAACTTCCAACAGACTTCACCATCTTTGCTATTTTCTCTCACACTCCTTTGTTCTTCTACAATCACTTAATTGTATTGTCCTCTTCTACCTCTTACGGCTTCTGTCCTCAACCTTATTTCTTTCTAGCATCTTCTTCTTCTCAGGGTGTTGCATCACTTTTGCAGTACTTTTTATTACTACCCTTACTTACCCATACCTATTCTGCATTAATATACTCCTCCCCACATAAATTCATTCTCATCCATATCAATACCCCCCCACAAGTATAACCTTAAACACCCAAAAATCTCAAAATCACCTATAAGCCTACAGACTAAACATAATCTATTATTTTACATTTCAGTTTCTCCTTTTCCATAACAATCTTGCCCTACTTACAGTGTTAACTACATCCTCATCCTCTATCCTTCCAAACCTTCTGTTTCTTACATTTCAGAGAAGTTACTCCTACATTTCCTCATACTAGTACCTCTTCTCCTACTTGCACACTTGCCATCCTTACCAACATTCATTA
Source organism: Protopterus annectens (assembly GCF_019279795.1). Classification (NCBI taxonomy): domain Eukaryota; kingdom Metazoa; phylum Chordata; order Ceratodontiformes; family Protopteridae; genus Protopterus; species Protopterus annectens. The sequence goes on from NC_056725.1 coordinate 418,594,839, forward strand.
CCCTCACAGTTTTAACAAAACTCTTATAGTACATCCTCTAATCATAATACTTCCAAACCTCATCTCCCAATCACACCCTATCTATATCAGCACTCATATATCCTACTGTTAAAGTACAATTATCCAAAGTAACACTCATTTACTCACAAATTGGGTATTAAGCAAAACATCAAGCAACAAATGCTTATACCCATACAATCGTGCCCCCATAGCCATAAATCATAGCAGTGACAATCCACCAGAACCCCGGCCCAACTCAGCATATTCAGGCAACAGAGATCATACCCCATCATTTCCTTTATCACTACCACCTCACCCACAGTGCCGCCCTGAACGTCATATTTATACCATACTATCTTATGAAGTATTTATAGCAAACTCCCTGAAGTGCATACGTGGATAGCAGTACACTCTCCAGAAATCTTAGTTGTCACAGAAACATGGCTATGCCAGGAAACAAAAAATGAAGAACATGTCCTGCACAGCTAACCACAGCCGGATTATGGTCAAATGGAGCCCTAAGCAGGGTAATGGACCACCCCACAGCTATTCCTGTGTCCTATTACTTGTCTCTCTCACTCATTTACCATAAACAATGTTCAAAACTGTTACCATGCGCACCGTTTTCTTCTTTACTTTGTTTCAGCTGTTTGGCTTCAGCAGGAAAGGTTACATTCAGTGCCACAGATTGTTTGTTTGTCGGTTTGTTTTTTAAATAAGGTTGCATTCATTTAGGAGGGAGGTGGAAATTCCATTTGGACTCACTTCAAATCAGTATATGTCTGCTCCCTCTTTCATGATAGCATCAAGAACAAAACTAACCAAATCAAGCCTTTTCCAGAAAACATACTCTGACATTATAGCTATTACAAGAACATGGCTGAAGCCTGACAAACCTAATCTTTACGACCTCATACCAAATTATTCATACCTACAAGATTACAGACCAGACAAGAAACCTGAGGGAGAATAATAAACCCTGTTCAAGGATAATCCTAACCCCAAAAATTGTCACACAAGTTAACAGCAACTCAGAATCAGATCCTAACTGGATCCTTTTAAAATTTCTAACAAAAAACAAAAACCCCTTGTTATATCCAGTGCATACCTACCTCCACCAGTCTCACTACTGAAATTCAATACCCTCATTCAACAAATATATGCCAAAGCTCCCAAAAACTGCAATTTAATCATTCCTGGAGACTCCAACCTTAATTACTTAGGAGCCACTAATATCTCTAAACTTCTGTCCAGCTTAATTCTTACCCAAATCAACTCTGAAGCCACTAGACCAAACCTTCAATTCAATAGTCACACCTTAATAGATTTTGTAATAACTAATAATCCTGCAATGATATCTAACCTCCCCATACATGCACCCTCCTTCAGTGGCCACTGTCCCATAACTTTCTCAGCTCATAATCTAACATTAAAATATAAAGCCAAACTTATCACCTTCAGACCCCAAACCATTCAGAATATCACTAATTTTAAAAACACCTTACCAGCCTTTATTGTTCTCACTTACTTATAGAGGACCCAGACAATGCAACTAACAACTTTAGCCTACTGCACTTGCAAAACAAATCTTTTCCCATAGTACAAAGGCTACTTTGACTTCCTAAATATGACTGCATATCTAATGAACTCAAACACCTCCTTAAGTTATGTGATGAAGCATGGCACAATTGGAACTACAACCCCTCCACAGACTCCCTCACTGAAAAACCCACCCAAGCAATCCATCCACAGACACAAAAACTACTAAAACAAACACATTTCATTTTCAGCCAAGCCCAAAAGATTCTAGAGAAAAAAAAAACTATTCCCTGGTCACAAGTTATAGATTTATACTAGGCTAATGACCACCAGGGTCTTTACAAGCCTAGCCTTGCAACCCAACCCAATTTTATCTCAGAGTTCCTTGGACACCTATATGGTGAGGTATGTTAGTAAGAATGGTAGCTAAGGGTTATGTGGGGGGGGTATGTTAGTTGGGGATTAATTTACTTACTGTTGACCGCTTTCTATCAGAGACATGGGGGCCAGACCTGTGGTGACTGTGTGATTTCCTGTCCAATGATCAAGGTTTCTTTCGAATAGGATCAGGGATGAACTCTGCTTCACATAGACAGGGAGCTTATTCCATAGAGAGGAGATGCTTTGAGACATATATTGATCTCACCAGTATGCTCTACTTACATCACAAGCAAAGTTCAAGTCCTTGGATCTAGTGTTGCTGATGCTGTTTGTTTTGTAGCTATGCAAGAGATTCATCAGAGTTGGATATAGGTTCATAGGTTCATAGGTAGGTACTAGGCTATCTGCCTGAAGGCATTTATAAGCCTAGCTAGAATGTGTTGCCTTTCGCCACCCCCTTAGATTAGTTCCCTGTTCCTTAGTCCAGCAGAGCCATTGAAGTGATCCCTGGGGTAAACTTTCTATTTCCCATCCACTCGTCAAGGTTTCTCTTGAAGAGGGTTAGTGAGGAGCTCTGCCTAATGTAGATTGGAATCTTGTTCCAGAGCATGGGAAGTCTCTGGGACAGGAATCTATCCCTCCAGCACGTCTTATTTATTGTTGTAGTGAGGTTTAGATCCCTGGAGCGTGCAGCTCGAGGGGATATGGTTTTCTTTAGGTGGAGCATGTCCATCAATTCTGGGTTGGACATGGACTTGTATGTCAGACAGAGATCACCTCTGAGTAGGCGGTATGCAACCGAGTACAGCTGGAGTTTCTTCAGTCGAGCTTTATAGGGCATCTGCTTGAGGCCAGTGATCCTCTTGGTGAGGTACTTCTGTGATCTTTCCAGTTGTTGCAGGTGTCTTGTAAGGTACATCCCAAATGGGGCATTGTACTCTATGATGGGTCTGATGAGTGATGCATAGAGGGGCCCAATTACCTCTTTTGATCTGGATGCAAACCCTTTTGTAATTAGGTGGGCCACACAGAAGGATTTTCTAACCACTTTGGCAATGTGATTATCAAAGGAGAGGTTACTATCTACTTGGGTCCCCAGATCCCTTATTACGTCTTCCGTATTTAGGGGGCTACCACCTATGTGGTAGTTTGTGGGTACTTTGTTTTTTCCAAAGGGGATGACTATGCACTTTTTGGCATTTAGCCTGAGGCCATGGTTTGGACACCAGGTATCTGTCTCAGTGAGACCCTTTTGGAGGATGTCTGTGTCAGCCGGAGAGTCAATTATAGGCCCTAGTTTGCAGTTGTCTGTGAACGTGGTCAGCCATAGTCCTCCTGTGCTTGCCTGTACCTCTGAGAAGTATATGCCGAACAGGAGGGGTCCTAGGACTGAGCCCTGGGAAACACCACTTGTAACCAGTTTAGAGTCAGACCTAGCTCCCACAACTCTTACCATGTGGGTTCTGTCCATGAGCCAGTTGGCAACCCATCTCGTGACGTAGGGGTTTATGTTCAGGCTGGTGAGCTTGTCTATAATACCTGAGTGGGGAATGGTGTCGAAGGCCTTTGCAAGGTCTAGGTAGGCTGTGAGGACCACTTTTCCCTCATCTATAGCCTTGGTAACTGTCTCAAAGAAGTCCACCAGGTTTAGGAGGCATGATCTGCCCTTAACAAAGCCGAACTGGGTAGAGTCCAGTGTTTGGAGGTTTCCAAAGTCTCTGTTAATGAGATTCATGATGATGCGCTCCATACCTTTGCAGACCAAGCTAGTCAGGTTTATAGGGCGATAGTTCCCGGGGTCTGTTGTGGCTCCACCTTTGTGGAGTGGAATAACGTTGCTGTGCACCACTCTGTGGGCACATAGCCTGTGGAGAGGCTGAGTTTAAACAGTGTGTTTAGGTGAGGGGTTAGTTCATCTTTGAGCTTGTGTAGGACGCAGCCTGGGACACCGTCCGGTCCCATTAATGCTGTGTTTTTGGCTTTGGAAAGGGCTGTTTTAACCTGAGTGTCTGTGATTTCAGGGGCACTACATTCTTCTGGTATAGTTATGGGCCCTTTTGGGGGTGAGAGGGGGGTGAAGTTTGCACTGAACCTGTCTGCCAGGATGTTGGCTATATCGGTCGGTTCATTGTATTTTGTGCCATTCTGCACTAACTCCAAGCAGATCTGAGAATTGCCACTTAGATTCTTGACATAGTTAAAGAATGCCTTGTGGTTATCTTTGGAGTCCATGGCAATTTTTCTTTCAAAGCTCACCTTGGATGATTTTATGAGGGAATGTAGTTTCTTACTGATCAGGGATGTCTTCCCTTCTTGGGATTTTACTCTTTTCTGTACTAGTTTCCTTCTTCTATTGTATAACTTGTTTATGGCAGGAGTCCACCAGACTGGTTTCCTTTTCTTGGAGGAGTGAGTCTTGGTTTTGTTTGGGATAGCATGATCCATGCATTATTGTAGGTGCCTGTAGAATGCATTAGTAAAGGATTTTGCAGCTTGGACAGCATTATCCTTTAGCATGGGGGCTTTGAAACTTTCCACCTCAGTCTTAAGTAACGTGAAGTTTGTTTTTGAAAAGTTTTTCATGGTGGTTTCCTTGTCCGGGGGTGGGGACCATGTCCTCTTACATTGAAAAGAGTCGATAAAATCAAAAAAACTCAACACAACTCCAGTCTCCTGAACCCCTTAACACCACAACAGATACTCTCATGCGCTGACTTTCTCAATGAGTTCAACAATCTGCCTCACATAAACAACACAAATCTACCACCCTCACAGCTACCTGCTCTTGCTTTTATATTCTATTATTCCACTTCAAAAAGATTAGAACCACAGACAGAAACACAAATAGACCAAATACAAATAGATACTCCCCAGGCTCAAATAACCTAGCCATTTGGTTCATTCGCCTTTGTAAGAACTTCATCTTCCACTCACTCACTCACTCACTCACTCACTCACTCACTCACTCACTCACTCACTCACTTATACTTAACTAAGGAGATTATGCCTCAAAAATGGAAAACAGCTATAGTTACTCCTATTCAAAAACTACCAAAGTCAACCAATGCTTTGCAATACCATCCTATCTCAATACTTCTCACTTTAGGTAAAATACTAGAAAAATTATCTTCAACCAAATTACTGCTTATTTACACCAATACCATCTTCAATCCAGAAAGCATCATGGATTCTGTTCTGGATGCAGCACGATAACAGCTCAATACTCCCTCACAGATGACATCCTATCCAGTATGGACAAAGGGAATCTGACAGGAGCTGTCTTCATTGACCTCACAAAAGCATTGGATCTAATTGACCATAATTTATTATTTGACAAACTAATTGAAATAGGCATATGTGATAATGCAAAACCATAGTTTGTAGATTTCCTCACCAATAGATCTTTCAAGGTGAAAGTGGGCACCACCACCTCAGAAACAGTTTCTCTTATGAAAGGAGTCCTCATGGCTCCACTTTAGCCCCTCTGCCATTTTCCATATTTATCAACAAACTTCTATCTGATCACTTTCAGTTACCTCTAATTCTTTGTGCAGATGACATGGTCATCTACAGGTCAAACAAATCTCTCTCTATTATACCAACTCATCTCTAAGATGACCTCTAAACTCTCAACAATTGGCTAAATAAACCAGAAACATAAACTTATTCACTCAAAGCAAAAGCAGTGTTACTTGGAAACAACCCCAAAAAATTGCCAAAGCACTCAGCTTTCTTAATACTAAAGATGTTAACAATACAACCATATAAACTACCACATCCTTCACATAATTTGGCATTTGGCTAGACCAATCCCTTAACTTTCAATTACACATTCAAAACACATGCAAAGAGATCAACACATTACTGTTCTGGACAAACAAGTTATCACCTCTTCTGTCCAAGCCAGCCAAACCTGCCATAGGGAAAGCAATACTCTTATGTCAACTTGAATATAGACTATCCATAACAGCTGCAGCCTCAGAGAAAAATTACACCACCATGAAAACCATCTCAAATAAAATCTTCCTGTACATTACTAATTCCCCATTAAGGAACACCACTGCCTCTTGCTAAAGCTAAATGGCTCCCACTACATTTGAGAACCAACCTCCTACTAGATCACTAATTCACAAAGTCCTTTCTCCTCAGACATATTCTCTTCTCACTTATAAATGTTTCACCAAAACCTCCACATATAATCTCAGGGTTATCTGTCAATCTCAACCCGCCCGACTAATGCCAAAAAATAAACTTCATTGCACTGACCATGCATTCTCCTTTCTAGCACCTAAACAATGTGACTCCATTCCTCTCTCAATCAGAGACATCCAAAAGTACTCAAACTTCATACATATAGTGTTCAAGGAAAGGATACACAAGACAATCTTGACGTACTGAAATGTCGAAATTCAGTCCGTCAAGACCGAATAGTGGAAAGTGTAGTTAACCGAAACTACACTATGCAAATGTCGAATCCACCGCTATCATGGTGTCACGTTCGTGACATGTGGTGCGGTTTGTGGATTTATCTGGGGTTTCAGGTAAGTGTTGTGTGTTTAAGGATAATGGGTAGGGATTTTAGTGTGTGTGAGTGTGTGCGGTGGTGTTTGTTGTGTGTTTGTGTGTTTAGTGCAACCTCGAAGTTAGAATACATAAGTAGGGGGGGTGTGGGTGGTGCTTATAGGTAGGTTAAGTGTGTTTGTGTGTGTTGTTATGTTTGTTTAGTTAGGTAGGTGTATGTGTGTGTGTGATTATGTCCTGGTTTGTGTGTGTGTGTGTGTGTGTGTGTGTGTGTGTGTGTGTGTGTGTGTGTGTGTGTGTGTGTGTGTGTGTGTGAATGGTCGCGATTGTAGTATTCGTGATTGTGGGTTTTCGTGTATGTGGATTTTTGACTATTCAGTCTTGAAATACTGAAATTCGACATTTCAGTATTTCGAGATTGTATAGTGAATCCTCAAGGAACACATCTTCACCCACACAAAGTACAGTTGTACTCACACAGGTCACACTACATGAACCCTGCAGCTCTCTCATATCACTTTATCCCTGTTTCATCCTTCCTTATCTCCATGGGCACCGACAGGCAGGTGAAAGCACCCCCTGGATTTTGACTTACAAAAAATGTTTGCAACGTTACTGTTTGGTGCTTCCATTATTTAAACTAGAGAACTCCAAGCTCTCCATTTTGAAAAAATCTGCCATTTACTTGGCAAATGACACTCTGGTGATTTAGTATATCCAACTCATGCACACAAGCATGCATGCCACTGTGGAAGTAAAGCCATTCCACACTTGGACAGGGAATTTAAAATAGCCATTCTGGTAAAAGAGAAGGTAAGATAAGTGTGTGTATGTATGAATTTGTGTAATTTAAACTATGAGTTCCATTCATTTCTGAATGAGAGAGAAAGTGTGTATATAAGTATGTATGTATGTATGTATGTATGTGTATGTGAGTGTATGCAATTTAAACTGGCTGTTTTGCTTCTGTATGAGAAAGTCTGTGTGTGTGTGTGTGTGTGTGTGTGTGTGTGTGTGTGTGTGTGTGTGTGTGTGTGTGTGTGTGTGTGTGTGTGTGTGTGTTATTGTACTGTGTGAGAAAAGGTAGGTGTGTATGTGGGTGTGTATGTTTTTAAAATACTTCTCAACTGTCCAGATTTAACCTCATAGATTTGGTTTATTTATCATAAAATTTATGTTTTTTGGCAATTCATGGAGGATGGAAGTCACTAAATAATGACATATATATGAGTTTGACTTCATATCCTTCAGAAAATGCATACTACACAAATCCTGTTTTCTAGCAACTAAGTTAAAATGAGCAATATTTAAAATCTAACAAGAAAAAGATAAATACTGGAACATGGCTTCGAAATCCAAGTAAATCCAAGAATCCAAGGTCCAAAAGGAATGTAGGATGGTAAAAAGGCCTTTATTCAGAAACACAAGCGCTTTCACATAGCTTCTTCAGGTGTATATAAATCAAGCATAAAAGACACACCTTTATATATGCAAAAAAGAGATCACATGTTCACAATACAATTAAGTTAAAGGTATAAAGTTATGCTAAAAAATTATGCTAAAAAATACATATATAAACAGATAATTACCTAATAAAATACTGTCATATGAATAAAAATATAATTATATACAAATACATACGTCAAAAATGTATATTATGACAATAGTATACACAAAAGACATCATCTTCTCAAACCTCTAGTGTGCAATATAGGTTTCATAGGTATACATTCATTGAGGCCATGCCCAGCATTAGACCTCAGCATAACAATCCATCTAGCTTCATTTTTTAAATGAGTTTTTTGCGCAAGTGAATAGTATGACCACTTATTTGACGTTTTCCATGAATTTTTCATTGTGTAACATTTCCTTCTTAGACGTGCAGATAGAAAGGCTGCCTAATGGTCTTTTGAACACAGGAGTTCATAGGAAAGCTTGTTATCGCAATACTTTACTACATAGGGAGGGCATGCATCCCAGCTATGTATTTAAGAATGTGATTAAGGGCCAGGCGATGAGGACATCGAGGCTGAACCCTGATCATGACAAATATAAGAACGAGTTGTCCATTTTGAGATCTATGCTATTGGATAGACAATACAAACCACATGAGATAGATAATGTTTTGGTTAGAGTAGATATTGATAGAATAACCAGCGCTAGTCCTTATTTCTCGGATATAAGGATGGGAGAACTAGAGAATAATACTAATAGGCACAATGCCTCCTATGTTAGAATACCCATGTTCTTTTCAGTCGACACACCTGAATTAAGTGATATAATACGCAAGCATTGGGATGTTCTATTACTGGAGGAGAATATACGTGAAGTAGTAGGTGATGCACCTAAATTTCTCTTCACGAATAAGCAGAGTTTGAAGCAGAGATTGTGCTATCCCTGTCACTTTCATATGGAAAAACATATTTTTCTAGGCCTGAAGTCATAACATCAGTATATATATTTTTGATAGTTTTATAATTGTACTCTGAAAAGTAGTGATAGCTACTCTTTTATTTTAAACTATTTCACAAATACTGCAGTTACTTCAATTGACTATTCTGATTTGAATTTTACCCCTCCCTACATATTTCAACATATCTATATTGTTTTAAGGTGCCCTTATAAATTGTTTATAACTAGACTCCTGTGTGGTCATCTTTGTACAGCACACTAGGCTAACAACTCTTAGGGCAATCAGACAGCATTGTCTCAAATATATACATGTCTGACAGGCTATATCACATTTTCTAAGAAAAGAGTATTATTTCAATTGTGATTTCGTCATAAAACACAAAATTATTTTATTCACATATATACTGAGTTTTTCATCTTGGAAAAATTTTGAATGCATTTATTTGTTTTGATCCACATTGCAAAAACACAGTTGCCAAACTGCTGCATAGGCCTGCTGGTGGTACATAACAATATAGGATCTAGCCAGTGACAGAAAGCTTCCCCTTTTATGCAAAATATGCAAGATGTTTGCACGCAAGACTGCAGTTCTGCCTTTAGATATTGCAAACCAGTTTAGTGACAAATTTGATCACTCCACACTACCCCTGTAAGCACAGTGAGTTTCATTCATACCAAGCTTGCAGTGACAAATATTGTCTTATTTACTAAATTGTACATTGATTTTTCTTTAATATTAAGACAATACAGTAAAGATAAATTATAGGCTTGTAATACCTTCTCTTCTCTGAACAGGTAATATGAACACCCATAATGGAAATTAAGTATAATGCAACATACTAGATTAGGACTATGAAATGCTTGGAAAGCCCTACATTTGGTATCTATGTATCAAATGTCAAATGGCAGAATTTCTTTTAGGAGCTCTTAAAACTTTTCAGAGAACTAAACTAGGTTGGACAGGTTTAAAGGGAACCCAAGAATGCCATTCTAAGCGTAGTGCTTTCATTGCTGTTCAATGCTGAATTTAACTGCACAACATTGCCTTACTCAGCACTGGGAATATTAGCCATGACAAGTTTGACAGTAATAAGAATATTGCCTTGTCTATTAAAATATCTGTTTTTTGTGTGCTGCAAATATTCTAGTTCACCCATTATAACTACACCACAAAAATAAGAGACAAAACACTAAATCCCATCCCACCATAGAAAACCCAATCTCCTCAGATTATTTGTAACTGCCACCCAAATTAACATTTTACATTGATGATTCTTATCTCTAATGAATCAAGCTCTTCTGAAAGCAACTCCCGACCCACTGAACATTTAAATGGTGTCTTAATTTCTTGCTATGAAACATAAATACCCTACCACTTTACAGAGATCCCACCACAATCACACTTTGGCATATGACCCCAAGTGGCTTGTAGTCCAAAATGCCACAACTAATAGGCCCTTATCTAGATATAGCTTCAGTCTACCTTCCCTACCCTCTTCACAAGCAAAAATGAAAATATACTACAGGCAGTTATCCATTATATTCCCCAAGCTAAACCACTGGTAATTTTATTGGACTTCAACCTAAACTTTCTTGACAGCAAAGTTTAATTTATCTTCTTTGGATTTACCTTCAGCACTCACCTTCAAATACAAATCTTCATCCCACTCAAATCAAAACCAATCAACTCTCTAAACAAGGCAGTACTGAAACAAACCCAGGATCATCCTCATAACAAGAGAAACAAGCTTTAACCTCACCACTCTAAAGTTGTAAAAACCAAAAAGAAGACCACTGTTCAACGTTCATATAGTTTAATAGTAGACAGATACACAGCAAAACCTTCTAGACACAGGCTCTTTTTCAATGCATAATTTGATAACACATACATTCCATATTTAAATAGTAAGCCAGCCAATGACCACACAAACATAAAACATGTGACAATTAACTAAAAACATTAAAAAAATGAAATACCCTAAAATCACCCCTAAAATCATTTAAAGCAACATGTAAAATAACAATTAATTATAACACACTCTGTTTAGCTTTCAGGATAGGTTTAATAGTGTTTTCTGAGTTTAAACCTGGAGGTATATCTGACCTAAAATAATTGATCCATTTGTACTCAGCTGTCTCTGTGGCATTAATAATATCACCCTTAAGTACATCAATATATACATTTTGTAAAATCCTAAATTTAAACCTATGCTGTCTTCCTTTAATTAATATGCGCTTAAATAGTGCATTAGTTTCTATACACCTAAGAATGTCTGAAAGATGTGCTCCAATTCTTTCTTTGAATTTCATATTCATTTTTCCTATATAAAAAATTGTCGCACTCTATGCAGTTAGCAATATACACTATATTTTCAGTATAGCATGTACCAGACGCTCTTATTTCAAATTTTGTTTTAGTGATAGGGTGTATAAAATTAATAGTGTTGATATCATTACAATATACACAGTTATGACATGGTATTGTGCCATATTTATGAAATTTATTATTCCTACAATAAGTATTCCTTATATCTTTATTACATAGAATCTGTTTAAGGTTTCTTTCTTTTTTATAAATAAATTTAGGTTGCGCTCCAACTATAGTACCAATATCTGGATTTGACCGTAGTATGGTCCAGTTCTTGGATATATTATCCTTAACCATATTCATATGGCTATTAAACTTCAACATATATCCTAAGTTATAATCTCTCTTACTATTCATAACAGCATTCACATTAGAGCACATGTAAGGTTCCAATTAATTTGATCTTTCCTCTATCACTGAATTTTTCACATTGTTAATCAATGTATCATCATAGTAATCAGTGAATCACTGAATTACCAAATTATTGATCAGAAACTACATACTCCAATTGCATCATCACATTCTGATGTACAGATATGCTCTTAACACAAGCCAAAAACTAGGCACTCAGGCAATGAAATCACACTTTGGCATATGACCCCAAGTGGCTTGTAGTCCAAAATGCCACAACTAATAGGCCCTTATCTAGATATAGCTTCAGTCTACCTTCCCTACCCTCTTCACAAGCAAAAATGAAAATATACTACAGGCAGTTATCCATTATATTCCCCAAGCTAAACCACTGGTAATTTTATTGGACTTCAACCTAAACTTTCTTGACAGCAGCAACAGCAACTTTTATGAATAGTTAAGACCAAGGTCTCATTCAAATAATCTCCAATCCTATTAGTTCAAACATTAAATCAAACAGCACTTCAGTCTTAGATCTTGTCAAAACAAATAATCTAGACAAGATTTCCTCACAAGCAATACTTGCTCCCTTCCTGAGTGATCACTATTCAATGATCTTTATAAATAACACCTTAGTAAACAAAATGCCCAGATGATAACTACCATACAGCTTTACAACCTTCAAAACCTTCATGCCCAAGCAAACTTGACTTCAATTGCATCCAGTAATAACCCCTAAAACAGTAGCCAGAAGCTTAACAGCTGTCACCTATTATTCTAGTATAAACTTGTGCCCTGAATGTCATGCCTTCACAAAGCAAACCAAACCAAATCAAAATGAACCAAACCAAACAAAACCAAAACAGATGGCTAATAAAGGAATCACTGTTCCTACTACAATTTTTAGAGGAGACTTGGAAATCTTGGTCAGAAGATAATACAATAGGAAAGGATGGTTCTTGCCCTTATGCATACGAGCAAAAACAGTATTAAAAGATATAAAACCACATATCTTAAAACCACAAAGACATTCTTTCTTAATCAATTAACCAGAAATATTCTTTCCCAGTTTTACCAACTTACAGATGGAAAACAGCTTCTCATCTAGCAGCATCGACATAACATCTAGAGGTCCATTAAGAGAAGGAGACTTCATAAAAGCGTTCAACTAGCTCATCACTCTCCTCATGCATAAAACACTCCCAAGATTCAACCCCCTTCCTCTAAACCACTGCATTCTTATTCAAAGCAATTACTTTACCAGAAAATGAAAGCATCCTAAGCCATGGCTCTCCAAGGTCAGATGAGATCCTTGAATAGTTTGTCAAAACTTGTGTGGAGCATATCATCTACTCAATCATGCACATGTGGAACCTCTCCTTTGGTCACATTATGTTTCCCAGACTATGGAAGGAGGACTTAATAAGACTCAACAATAAATTAAACCCATCTGACTCAGATTTTAGGTCCATAACCTAAATCTTGGGGAAAGTTCTCCTAAAATAGCCTATAGCTAATGTTCACATTATGTTTCAAAGTAGGGTCTAAGCAGAAACATGGCCTCTGCATAAACATCATGACAGCCCCTTGAACCTAAACTAATGGCAATGTAATTAGTATGGACAAAGTCCAACTGTAGAGAACAATATTTTAGAACTTACAAAACCTTTGACTTGATTCACCATCAGTTCTTTCAAACAACTCTACAAGCACACAAAATTACAAGGCACACCAATGGTTCAATGATTTCCTACCAAATAAATCCTTGCAATAAAAATAGGCCCTCCATTTCTACCAAAGCTCTCTTTTTCAATAAGTACTTAAGGATCAATTATTTCCTCTTTATTCTTCCCATTATACATCAACAGTCTTCAATCAAACAACCCCACTCCCTATCTTACTATTTGCTGACAACATTGTCATATGTGTATGTCTGACATCTTCCACCATAGCATAAGAAATCAATTACAAGATCTCTTAACCAATGTCAGCTGGCTAAGATCTAAATTTGTATTTTAAATCCAAATAAAGTTAAAACCTATGCTCTATGTAATCAATCAAAAACTACATTCTGATCCTGTGACTAGACTATTTCTGAGCAATATCATAATCATCTAAAAACTTCCACATCCTTTAAATACATGTCTTTGGTTAGTCCAGCACGAACCTTCCAAACTCATATCCAGATAACCTAGATCTAAAATCCAACAGCCCCTCATCTGGGCATGAAAAATATCTCACTTTTTATTTTTATCTTCATCAAGGGAAGCAAAGCCACACAAAAAATACACACCATGGCACAGCTCGAATTAACTCCCAGTAAACTCACCACACTATACACATCCTCCAAGAAGACTTATCACTTCATTTTACTAGCTTCAAAAACTGAACATTATTGCTCAATTAACAAAAAAAACCCCAAAAACTAGCTCCCATTTAGCGAAGAGCAGAGCTTCTTTTTGTTTCCTTCCTATTTAAGCTGCAAAATCAAAATTCCTTACCTTCTCTAAACAGCAGATTCAGAATAAGGAAAAAAAATATACAATCTGAGATTACAGTTTCGACTAGCACCTTTCTATAAACACCATATAGAAAAATAAAACACAGTAATCACACTTTCTCCTTTTTTTGAACCTAAGCATCTTCCCAGAATTCAGGAAAAAAAATTAAACAATACCTATTTAAAAAAACAGAATGTCTCTGTCTTAAAATACTCAGAAATTAATTAAATTAAACCTAGGGACTTCCCCAACTAATAAAATATAATCATGGTTTCACTGAAGAAATACAGACTTGTTTAATGTAAATACTTGGTGAAATAACTTTCATAAACTGCATTTCGGTATCTGACCAAGGTTTACTTCACTCTTTGTCCTCATGTATCCTCATGGAACTCTTTCAACTTATAAATGGAAGATATTATTATGCATTATACAATGACCCCCCTATTAATATTCCAAAACATGCACGCTGATTGGTCAGCGTGAACATTGTAAATCAGACTTATACTAATGGAAAAAAGTCCGGTCGCCATTAGTATGTCTTTTTTTTTTTTTTTTTTTACAGCAACAGAGAACGCAAGATCTCCGTTGCTTTTTAGAAAATGTCTTGCTATGTTAAAGGAGTTTAAAGTAGTGAGACAGCTTTAAAAAAAGTAACAGAGATCTTCCTTTCTCCGTTGCTGTTTTTAAAGCTGTCTCGCTATGTTAAACCCATTTAACATAGCGAGACAGCTTTAAAAAAGTAACGGAGAAAGGAAGATCTCCGTTACTTTTTTTTAAAGCTAACAGAGATCTACCTTTCTCCATTGCTTTTTTTAAAGTTGTCTCGCTATGTTAAATGGGTTTAACATAGTGAGACAGCTTTAAAAAAGCAACGGAGACACTCTATTGATTAAAGCTGTCTTACTATGTTAAACTCCTTTAACATAGCGAGACACTTTGTAAACAGCAACGGAGATCTTGCTTTCTTCATTGCTTCCACCCACAGCTCTGATGTGCTGCGTAAGCATACGCATGCGCAGTACATCAGAACTGCCGCAGAATACCAGACAGATGTGGAAGGGCAGCATGGAGGCATTATACAATGCCATTATTTAAGAAAAGTAAGTATTTTTTTTCTTAAATAATGTCATTGTATAATAGCAATAACCCACTTCTGGGTGTGGGTAATGCTGGATTTACCCACAGTTGTCTTCGCCCTCGTGACCAAACCACACCAACCATGGGTAAATCCAGTATTACAACATCCAAAACAAACCTCCTGCACGAGGACTATTGCACGGCTCCAAATTCAAATAGGATCCAAAAAAACATGTTGAGCCAGCAAACTGTGACCTGAAAAAGACATTTATTAATTATAATAGCATAAAAATGGTTACTTGTTTTTATGCTATTATAATTAATAAATGTCTTTTTCAGGTCACAGTTTGCTGGCTCAACATGTTTTTTAAATCCAGCATTACCCACACCCAGGCGTGGGTTATTGCTTAATTGTCTTTTACTGCATGCTCACTGAATATCTTCTTTTCTTGTGTATTGCATTACTGTACATCTGTAAGTATGCTAACAGTTTAACTTTATATTTCTGTCTTTTTGTTTCTTGTGTTGGAATTAATTTTTACCTTGTCAATTGTATTACTGAATTTTGTATATATTCTCTCAGTATAAATTTAAAAGACTATTACTTGTTTGTGTTTTCACACCAGGTCTGAGTAGCTAATATGTCTTTGTAGATCAGTATTGTACTCAGGCCTCAAATATATATAAAAGAAAGATTTAAAGAAAAAATAAATAAAACTAAAACAATTTCTGTATTCACTCAATATAATAAAAGGTACAATGTAACATATACTGCTGCTGTAAAATGACTGTGCATTCCTATGTCCAACAAGCTATATCTGAATTCAGCTTTGAGAGATCTGGATACAGTTTTCAGGGGATCACAATACAATACTTAGTTGCATAATGCTTATATGCTTGACATCTTACCCTTAGTGATTTCAGTGCAGCTCACTGAGGATTTAAACAATATAAATCTGCAGCCAATAACTACAAAAAGTTTTGCTTGTGGCACGTCTCGTGAAATATATATGATTTTTACTCTCACTCTAATGACAACTTAGTAGGTATATTCTAGTCATGTACTGGATTCTTCACCCTGGAATGAAGCCATACTTCTAACCCAGTGAAACATGGCAAGTTGTGAAAATATATCTTTATATTAAACAGCAAGCACCATTCTTTCTTTAAGAGTTTTTAATAAAACCTTCACAGTATTATCCATGGTATTTATTATTCTTGCACATTCATATCTAAAATAGTCAATCTAAGGAAAAAAATAGTATTTCATATATGATGCATAATGGAAGCCTTTCCTTGCATGGAATATTTGTATTTATATATTGTTTGTCTTTGCAATCATTGCACAATAGACTATCAATGTTTTTAGGCCACTGGACACAGATTGTGCACATTCTGCTCACCAGTTAATAAATATTAAAACATGCAAAATACCCCTAAAACAGCCATTCTTAGGTTTAGAAGTTTCAGTGCAGTTTATGATTAAATGTGACCGCATCATATTGCCCTGCCCACAATCAGTACAAGGAGTTTTGACCATACCGCATTTGCCGTTACACAAAAAGTTGACATCTGGTGAAATATAAATAATTATTAGTTCTATTGCAATGGCTACTCAACAAAGATATGTACTGGACATGTGCTAGATTCCTCAAAATCAAGGAAGTCGTATATACATCCCAATGGAAATTAGGTAAACTGGAACATGTCTGTCCGTAGCAGAGAAGTGTTGGAATAACTCACAAATTTGTACCTATGTATAAAGGACCATATAGTACTCTTCTTTGAGATGACTTAATAAAACATTCAGAAAATTCTTCATTGACAATCTGGTATGAAAGGCACCTAGGACTGCCAGTTCATCCATAGGGATTTCAGTCATGAGTTTGACCACAGTATGCAATGATGCTAGTAAACGTTAAGGTTATCTTTATTTACATTTAGTGGCAGTTGACCTTTTATCAATAAATGAAAAAGTGGTAATATTTGCATTATTTTCAGGAAATACAATATAATAAATATATAATTATACAAATATCAATGTATTTGTTTATTTTCTAAGCAGAGGAAGAGGAGGACTCTGACATCCTTGGCTTTCCATACTGCTTTTTTGGAAGTGCTACTCTTTACAACCTGGCACAAACTACATTACATTGTTTTAGTCTGGGTAGTAGTAGTGGGTTTCCAATGCTTCTGACATGTGTACTCTTACTCCTCTTTGAAAAAAACATGCACACACAAACACACTATTATCAAGTTCCTTTTCTT
Source organism: Protopterus annectens (assembly GCF_019279795.1). Classification (NCBI taxonomy): domain Eukaryota; kingdom Metazoa; phylum Chordata; order Ceratodontiformes; family Protopteridae; genus Protopterus; species Protopterus annectens. The sequence continues at coordinate 418,612,260 of NC_056725.1, forward strand.
GCAAGATGGTGATAGTCTAGCTGGAAAGTGTCTCTACAGAAGGCAAAGAGTTGTATCAGTTCTTGACAGACAGCTATGTTCACTCTGCTCACCATGGTAATATTGTCAATCTGCTTAATTAGCTTCAATGTGCACTGAAAGTAGATGTAAAAGGAGCTGAGTACCGATAAGTAAACTAGATGGAAATACTTTTTGTAATACTTCTCATTCTTTGGCAATCCTGACAGTTTCTGAGAATTTCATCCCTCACACATATTCCACCCAGTATGTTGTTGTATTCGTTGACAACATCTAGTCTGAACATCAGACTACCATTGCGTTTTATCCTCTGTGCACATGGTAAGCATATGCATTTTTGTCTGTTATATTGACTTATGAATCACATTCATTGTAGGCATCAGTTATGTAGGAAGTGCTGCCATCAACAGATTAAGTTACACAGGGGAACTGTGTGTGTGGCATACCTGTTCTAATCAGAATTACAATTCCACAAAACGTTGTCTGCAGGCTCTGTCAAAGAAGGACAAGTTGTGGGCTGGAATAATATATGTTGGAAAAGACAATTATCCCTTACCATCTAAAAAGCCCAATCAGCATACCACCATTTCCTCCATATTCAATCCTGATGTGGGCTGCTCATGCTGTCTTTGCTACACTGACCACTGGTCACAGGCAGAGATGCAGATGTGACATCTTCTGCACCAGACTGTACAGCACAGGAAATCACATTTTGTCCAATACTGATTTCATCTGAACGTTTTAAACTGTGTAGTACTTATTTCAAATAAACACCTTTTAATAACCTGCTTTTGTACAGAAGGCATACCTCATCTATAGGTGTGTTTTTCTGGTGTGCAATTTGTTGAATTCATTTTAGGAATTATATCCTCTTTATTTTCAGTCTGGAGAATGGCTATGTGGAAAGTTCATTTTTGCTGAAATGGAAGAGTTGTGTTATATGCAGGAAGTGATCTCTGCTAATGAGATGCTGAAAGACTAGTGCTGAGTGAGAGCATTTGATGAAATGACCAGTAGTCCAGAACTGTGGTTCCTTAAGTATTTAGTTTAAGAGGGATATGCCAAGGAATACATGAAATTTTGAAAAAGACAGTGTTTTCTAAGATACACAAGGTATAGTTTTAGTGCTCAGCACATGTGCTGTATTTCTGATAGTTTAGTACAGATAACTGATGTGAGGCTTGAATGCTATCCAGACCATCATCATCAAAAATAACCAGATACATTCCAGTACTGATGGAGAATCTGAGATCATTTTTTGCTTGTACCAGTGCTGCTGAACTCAAAGGGCTTTGCATGGTTGTCAGCCTCACACCAGCTAATTATTTTCCTTACCTGATGCTTTTACTGTGCTATTTGATTGCATAGTCTATTGTTTGATAAAATGCAGTGCTTTTGTGTTATTTGTGTGCATATTCTTATCTTTGCTGAAATGCAATGCTTGGTAATGGTTATAACAACTATTTTTGCTGCTCATTGATTATTGTCTTCTTAATTGATTTAAGTGGCTTTGTAATTAAATCAGTCAGAGGTGTATTCAGCTAATGCATTTGTATGAATTTGTGGCTTTTTATTGTTTCTCTCTCACTTTGTTTGACCTTGTTTGTGTAACAGCAAAGCTACTATTAAGTTCTAATTTTAAGGGCCCTAATAAAGAGGTGACTAGTTGACATAGGAGCTTATTATTAGGTTAAATACAATTAGAAATTAAAGTATTGTAGCTCTGATTCCAACACGTAAGTTAGCTTGCTGTGCTTGGGAGTTACTGTTATGTAACATACTGCATTTACATAAGCAGGCAATGGATAAGAACATGCTAAGAGATTTAGCAAAACTTTGCTCAAGCATGATCTTCTACAGCAAACTTTTTCATTAAGATGATCCACCCAGCAGTGTACTTGTTTGGATTGCTGCTGTTCGGCATAAAGATGAACATTCTTCCTGCTTTGTCTATTAACCCATAAGTAGTCCTCAAACATATCAGTTCTTCAGTTATCATACAATGCTTAGTGTCTATGGTTTATAAAGATATTCACACACATTTCTTAACCTGCAAACTAAACTTTCTCGGATGCATTTTACTAGGTACAGTGAAGCTATGTTCAAGGTCCCCCTTCCAGATTGACATCACTGATAACGTCAGACAAGACTCTGAAGCAAGGTCAGGACATCCAGTTATTTTGGCTCCAGTGGGCATTAAAGTGAAAAACCACAAAGAAATGTCTTAAGTAAGGACATTCCCTATATTGTAACTATTTAGTTAGGCTCTTCCTGGATTAGTGTAGGAAAATATCACTGTTTTTTGGTATCTCCTACCTTAGAATGCATTCATGCAACTGCCCCCTTTCACCTTATTTTTTAATACTGAGGTGTCTCAGGAATACTTTCCATACCAGGTCCTCATCCTACTACAGGCAATTTATGTTTTAATCTACTGCTCTACCCTAGCCATGTTTTTGTTTGTCTCTCAGTTGTAAGGCTCAGATAGTTACTCTTGATTTTTGACTGGTGCCTGTCCCCTGTATCTTACACATATCTCACTCCTAACTCCCAGTCTATTTTCTCCCACCTAGGCTAGTCTAGTTCTATATCCTTTAGCACCCTCATACTGCTATTTGATACACTGTCGTTTTCTATGTCCCACTGATATGATTTCCCTGTTTTTCATGTTTATACTTCCAACTTTTTGCTGTTAGATTTTAACACTGCCACTACTACTGCTGTGTTCTAGTCTATTAAGGCATTTTTCTTATCTTTTGCTAATCCTGAATTGTTTTCCTGCAGGACTCCTTTGATACTGCTCTGCCTGCTTTGCTTTCCTCAGCACCCTACCCACATTCCCACCCACCACTGAAATCACTTCCTTTATCTTTATTCTGGGCCTACCCCTCCCTATCCAAATTAAAACCCCTGACTACTCCCACCTGCAGTAACATAACCAGGTCACAAATAACCACTCACAGACTCTCACTCTTCCAAACCATAGAAATTACATCTGCTCTTCATACAATTAGATACCCCTAAATTTCATTATTAGTGTCCTTAACTATATTCTATTCTTTATACCTCTGATTGACTTCAGATATCATTGACACTCCTCCATTTCCTTTTTCATTATTACCTAATTAGAATAAACTAATGAGACAAATCTTCACCATTTACTTTTCTTCATTAACTCCACCACAGCCCCCCCTCTACTTCTGCATATTACACCTCACTTTTTTCCTCTTCTCTATCACCACTGACCTTTCAAATGTTTCTCCATGCATTATGTCTCCTTCTGGTGCTGCTAGCATCCTATCTAACAAACTATCACTGTATACTTTCACCTCTATGCACCTCTCATACTGCATTTTACTCAGCACACTATGAAGTCAGGAGTAGGTATATCAATTTATCTCCCTGTCTTTTTAATCTGTTATAGTGGCATAGCTCAGGGGGAGGGGGGCAGAGGGGTGATCCTTCCTGGGTGGCACTTTTTTTTTAATTCACTTACCGAGGGACTGTCACATTTACTTTTTAATTAAAAAAATACTGTTTTCATTTTTAAGGGCGTTCTTCTTTAAGAACGGTCCAGTCACAAAGCACCTGTCCCATCACATCTGGGCATACATTGTCCCACAGACATCATGTTCTTCCTTTCTGCCCACACACAATTTTAAATACAAGATGTTCCATTCTTGTGTTGCTGTCTGCGTCTCTGTATTTCCTATGGCCTGTCCACCTCTTCTTTTATCAGTACAACATACAGGTAAGTTACTAGAAGATGAGTTAGGAATTGGCAAAATTATAGAAAAGTAGACAGCATTTCAGCTTATGTTTAATGAAAAGAAGTGCAAAGCAATATGCATCTGATGGTGGTACTGTGGGCAAGGAGAAGAGTGTACTGTGTGTGCATGTGTGTTTGTTAGTATACTGCGTGTGTGCATGTGTGTTTGTTAGTATACTGTGTGTGTGCATGTGTGTTTGTTAGTATACTGTGTGTGTGCATGTGTGTTTGTTAGTATACTGTGTGTGTGCATGTGTGTTTGTTAGTATACTGTGTGTGTGCATGTGTGTTTGTTAGTATACTGTGTGTGTGCATGTGTGTTTGTTAGTATACTGCATGTGTGCACGTGTGTTTGTTAGTATACTGTGTGTGTGCATGTGTGTTTGTTAGTATACTGTGTGTGTGCATGTGTGTTTGTTAGTATACTGCGTGTGTGCAGGTGTGTTTATTAGTATACTGTGTGTGTGCATGTGTGTTTGTTAGTATATTTATGTCAGCTATTTCAAACAATGGAAAGGATGGATATTAATGCAGGCGTACAGTGACTACAGAATGTGATCATGGGATGTGTAGGCATAGACATTAGAAGTAGAAATTAAATTAGGATCTAACTTGGAATACATAATGTAGTCGATGGAGTAATGCAAAGATGCTGGGAAGATGGAGATATGTACAGCGGTGGGAAACAAGAGTGATAAAATGTCTGCATAAAAAAATTAAGAGAATAGAAATTAACAAACTATCATAACTATTCTATAAGTTGCCACCAAACCAATTTAGCCATGTGTCTGAATAGCTTTAAGCTAATCGAACCAGCTGGTCGAGCTCCGAGCTTAACATAGATCTTAAGAGATTTTTATTTTTCAAAATGCTGCGGAAGATTCTCCCGTACAATCAGAAAAGAAACAGCACCTCTTGATTCTTCTACTTCAGATAGGATTCTCCTTTATTGTGCGATCCTCTCAGACGTTAGGTGAGCGCTCTACATATGAACTACAAAGAATTACTGAAAATGAAGATGATTCAATAGTGTGGTATTGTTCAGTACCATTAGACAAAAAGTAGAAAAACATGTCTTGTAGTCAAAGAAAAAAGGGTTACAAGTAACATTATTTATTGAAATGCTCTGCATCTAGTGATTATGGTCTCTTACATACTGAGAGACTTAATATTGTGTTGTTCTTTAAGGGGGGGTGGGGTGCTACAGTCCTGAGTATGTCGTCCTTTGTATGAGATGCCTAGAAACTATGAACCTGTTGTCAGTTTGTCATCCATTCCCTGTTGCAATATTAGCAGCTTATCATTTTTTTAATGTAACATAGACAATTTATTCTTCAAGGGCAACAGGAACTTTATTTGTACATGAAACAATGAAATATAAAGTCGTTTGCTAGCAGCAACCTCTTCATTAGTTACAGATGTCATTAATGTGGAATTATTTAGATGATTTTTACTTCTGCAGATATTTACTGATATTGGTGGCATACCTCTCAACTATACAGATTTTTGCAGAACTTCCAGAGTTTTACCTCATATTTTTGGTCTGTTTTTCTTAAAAGTGTGGTTTTCTGACAAATTAGTAGCAAATCGTTAAGGATGAAATTAGATAATAATGACAGACGTTTGAGTTACAGACTTCGTACCCTTCAGAAAATTCATGCTAATGCAAAACCTGTTATCCTATCAACTTTCTAAAGTTTGTAAGAGCAATATTTAAAAATTCTCCCTATTTTTAGGCCTTTATCCCACTTCTATTTATGGCTTTATCCGGATGTCTTGCTCTAAGAGGCTGAGAGATATGAGTGGATTGTAATGACAGAAGTTTGAGTAGATTTTCATGATGGAAATGTTCTGAATTGGGCAGTTTTGTCACTATTGGTTCATACATTTTGTTTCATTGCTTACTGGAAAAATGTAGACAACAATGAATTTATAACACGCTCTAACAAGTGTGCTGTATTATACAAGTAATATAATTTAATACAATCAGGAAGATGAATCAAAGAACACATGTATGCTTGCATGGTCCTAAATATGTATGCAAGGGGCCTATGATTTGAAATCAGCCCAAAGGTAAACTTATCAGCCATTGACCAGACGCATTTTCTTTGAATGTGGGTTTCAATGCTGTTTCAATGAATCTGAGTTTCAAGAGCAAAGAAGTTTTAATACTAAGTCTGTTTTCACTGAGAGACTGTATTGCTTTGTTTAACAAATGTCTATCAGTGTTTGTGCTATAACATTTAAAATAAAAGTTTTAAATGAAATCCAAATAATCATTGTAGAAGTAAAGCAGAAAACAGTGTGCACATTACAGTGTTTATGGTAAACAAGGAGAAATAACCATGTAATGGCACACTGGAATCACTGCAGGGGGAGGGCTGTGTATGGGGGCGGTCACATTTGACCTTGATTTTGTGAGGGGGGAAGGACGGCAAACTCAAAGAGAGTCAGGGGTGGCACAAACTCTAGCTACGCCACTGATCTGTCATCTTGTATTTAAGCACAAAAGACTTCAATACCACCACTCTACTCAAAAAATTAAACTCATACAGATCCCCTTTAAATCAATACACTACCTCTCAAAAAACCCATAATGTGGTGATGTCCAACCCAACCCAGGCGCTGAAAACTCGCCAACTAATCTAAATAGCAAAGAAGTGGAGGAAAAGTAGAGAAGGAGTTTAGTAATGGAGGCGTTAAAGAAGTAGAAACTGAGGTTATGGAGTACCTACGAACTGAAGGATTTAGTGTAGAAAATCTAACTTAGAAAGCACCACAGCAAGATAGAGCAATAGACATCCAAATTAAAGACAAACTAATGGAACGGGAAGCAATTGGTCAGGTGCCACATAAAGATATTTTGGAGCCTTCCACAGGAAACCAGTATAAACATTCACTTGAAGTTGGACAGCAAAGGAAGGAACAGGAAACTGTGGAAACGCTTACGAAGTCAATGTTCAGGAGTGATAGACCTGTGAATTCCCATATGACAGAGCAATGGATGGCATAGGATGAAATTGAACAGAATGTGCCACAGGAAGATGCTATAGAATTTTCTATAGAATGCCCACAGGAAATGGAAAACAAAAAATGTGCCCTCAGTTTAGAAGAAAATGAGCTAAGAGAAGAGTTGATTAGTTTAATAGAGATAGATAGACATACTAAGATCAATGAAAGAAATAGACTGCAGAAGGTCAATAAAACCCAAAAAGTCAGAAGTTTGATAAAACAAATTAACACTGTAATTAGGACTGTCCATAGAGATCCATGCGATATAACAGAAGTACACAGGATATATTACTCTGAAGCTAAACAAATAACTGATAAAGTTCTACCACAAGAACACAGGGTAGTGAGGGAAAGGAAGGGGAGAAATCAAATACCATCATGGAAGTATCGAATAGAGAAAACTATAAAGCAACTAAGACAAGAAGTGCCATTGTTAGAAGAGTATAGAAGAGGGAAGAGATCAACAAAAATACTCAGAAAGATAGCCGTGATAAAAGCAATGCACTGTATTAGAACAGACCAGGATCTATCATGCACTATCACAAAAAACAAGCTGAACATCTCAGCACAGGCGGAAAAACTTAAAAGATATGCAGATAAATATAAAGGAAAAGCACAAAATAAGCAATTTATTGATGACCCAAAAGGGTTTTACAGATAATTGGAAAACAAGGTAAAAGGAATTGAAAGACCACCAAAAAAAGAAGAAATAGACACATTTTGGAGAAGTATCTATGAAGATCCTGTGGAACATAACAAAGATGCTAAATGGATAGAAGAAGTAAAAGAGAAAATAAGAAGTTTAAAGGTACAGGATATAAAATGGGATGAAGTAATAGCCAGAGAGATTGAAACAAAGTTAAGAATAGTCTCTAATTGGAACTCTGAAGGCCCAGATGCAGTACCTAACTTCTGGTTAAAAGTATTAACATCTTTGCACGAAGATTTAGCCATGAGTAAGAACCATTTATATGCTCACCCTGAACAGACTCCAACCTGGCTAACAACAGGAAAAACAATGCTCCTACTTAAGAGCAAACCGGAAAGCTAACCTAAAAATTACAGACTAGTAACTTGCCTTCGGACGATGTATAAACTATACACTGGAATTGATGCCAACAGAGTTTATAGTCATTTAGAAGAAAACTCAATTATGACAATAGAACAAAAGGGCAATAGAAAAAGTCATATGGAACAAAGGATCATTTGTTGTTAAATAAAGTCATAGTGGAGAACTGTAAACAAATAAGAATTTAAATATGGCATGGATTGACTACAAAAAAAGCATTTAATAGTATCCCACATTCATGGATAAAAGAGTGCTTAAATATGTATGAGATACACTCTACACTGATCGACTACATTGCAGTCACCATGAAACAGTGGCAGACCACTTTGCATTTAAGCCATGATAAAGGATACATTTTTATCCCAGGGATAATAATTCAAAGGGGGATATTCCAGGGTGACTCTCTGTCACCGCTGCTATTCTCTCTTGCCCTTAACCCATTAAGCTGTCTACTTAACACCTTAGGACATGGCTATAATTTGGCTCCTAGAAAACGACAAAGTGTAAAGACTTCTCATCTTTTCTTTGTCAATGTTTTAAAAATGTATAGATCATCAGATGAGGAACTGAAAGCACAACTGCAAGTTGTCAAAATGTTTTCAGATGATATTAGAATGTCATTTGGTCATGATAAATGTGCAAAAGCAACCTTTAAAGCAAGAAACCTGCAGCACCAATAAAACATCAGTTTGGGAAAAGAATGTGATATGGAAGAACTTGAGCAAGAAGGACTGTATAAATATTTGGGAATTGATGAAGGATCAACAATAAAACATGAACAAATGCGAATAAAGCTTAGTAAGGAATACTTTAGAACACTTAAATTAATCCTGAAAACAGCGTTGACATCTAGGAACAAAATTCAAACTATAAACCAATTTGCTCTTCCTGTCCAAAATTACAGTTTTGAAGTGATTGATTGGCCCCAAAACGTGTTGGATAGATTAGACAGGAAAACAAGGATGCTTCATGCACACCAAATGATTTATAAAAATCAGTGCATACCAAGATTATATATTTCCTGTTCTGAAGGAGGTATGGGCCTCCTTGAAACTGATTACATGTATAGATCTGCAATCGTGGGACTCCACACATATCTGCTGACCTCACAAGACCCAAATGTAGTGAAAGTTTTGAAACATGAGGAGAATAAATCTAAGATGACTTCTCTGCTTAGTTTAGCAGAAGCATTTTGGTGTTAAGCAGGAATGAAAATCAAACCAGAAGTAGATAAAAGTTAGGCAGCAACTGAATGTGCCAAAAAATAAAAGAAAGAATATAAGGTGAAGGGTCAGATGAGAAGGCAAGAAATGTGAAAAATGCATAAATATAGTTGCAAATATAGAAAACTTCTGGAAGAACCACATGTTGATCATGATTGAAAGCAGGAATGGTTAAGGAGAGGCAAATTCAAACCAAGAAATGAAAGGTTAATATTGGTGGCCCAAGTTAGTGGGCTAAGTACACACTGATTTACAAAATCCATTGAACATGTGGGAGAAACAGACAAATGTAGGTATTAGAAAACAGAATTGGAAACAGTTGCACACTTCATTGCTGGTTATGACATACTAATGGCAGAAGGACTGTATACTGAAAGGCATAATAATGTAGCAAGACTGTTGCACTGGGGATTGTGCAAACATTATGGTACTGAAGTGGCTGAAATACACTGGAAACATAAACCACAAAGCATCATAGAAAATGATGAAGTCTACATCACATAAGATCACCCATTACCAACAGTTCAAAAGATAGATGCTAGAAAACCGGATATAGTGGCCCATGAAAAGAAGACAAAAGTAGCACTGATAATTGAAATCTCCACAACCAGTGACTACAGTGTCTTGCATACAGAAAGACACAAAGTAATAAAATATCAGGATTTGCAGGCAGAAATTAGAGCAATGTGGAAGAAAGATACCCAGACAGTTCCAATAGTAGTAGGAGCAACAGATCTTACAAAAAAGAATATACAATCATATTTAGATATGTTGCCAATACATGCAACCCCATATGAATTGCAGAAGGAGTCATTACTGGGCACATTTCGGGTGCTGTGAAGAGCACTTCTGGCGGACATCAAAGATTGAAACAATACTAATTTCTTGAACTTTAATCGTACTTTGACTTAAGAATGGGGTCCATTCCTGTCATGGTATTAGAAACTCAAACAAGTTGGAGAAATTAAAAAAAAAGAACTATCCCTACAAAACTGTGAATTAACTAATCCTCCTTTATCTATTACCTGAAGCTATACCTCTTCCCAGCTATACTGTCCTATCATTAAGCAACAACCTAGCCATAATAATAAAACAAGCACATCAAACCCTCATCCCATAATTCTCCCATCTGTCTTCCAAAAAAAAAATTTATATTATCACTATCAACCTCTGCAGCACTTGGACATCACAGTATAACCCTGATATTTTTGCCATCATAGAAACCTGGTTTAAGCCTAACATTAAACATTCTAAAATACTCCCTCCTAGTTATAGTATTATCAGAGCTGACAGGACTCACAAAAAGCAGGAGTAGTAGCATTAATCATCTTATTCCAGAACATCCCAAAATTTCAAAATGCCAAAATACAAGTATCACTGCTAAAGCTTAACAATAAAAACAGCTATGTGTTGTTATAGTCTATCACTCACCTACAAATAACATAACAACTTTAGAAGGAATTTTCTCTTGGACAACTAATTATATTCCTTATAAATAAAACATGTTTACTAGGAGATGTAAATACTGACTGGCAAAAATTTACATCAAACTTTCTCTCAGCTAGTCCCTTTATGGTTATATATAATATAACAAAACACACACTAGATTTAATAATACCAACAGTAAAGATGTAATTTTAGACTGGATACCAGTCTCTAGCACTACTAACTTTCCAACCTCTGGAACCGATCCAAACTCACTTAGAGACCACCTTCCAACTTATATCCATAGAAATGCCACCCACCAACCTAACACTCACCAACTTAAAACACGACAAAACATTTCTAAATTCGATACAGACTCCTTCATCAATACATTGAAAGCCTTTAACTGATCTTTCCTCGACATGGCAGTCAATACTTTTAATACCTTATTCTTAAATCCTTTAAACAGCCACATCCTATTCCACAAAAAAAAGAGTAAAAATTAATTATTCACCATGGCTAACAACCCAAACAAAAACTCCAATGTTTAGCAGAGACAAAGCTTGGAAAGAGTGGCTTAAACTTAAAACTACCTGTAACCTGCAACTTTGCAGAGAATTGCACAATCTGAATAAAAAAACAAGTTAACCTAGATAAAAATAATATTATAGCCATCTACAGCTTCAACATAAAAATGACCCCCAAAAATTCTGGACATCAATGCATAGCCTATTACATCTGGGCTCAGACAAGGAACCCAACCCTTCTCATAATAGCTCTCCACCAGAAACTGAAACCTTATTCAATACATACTTTATAGAAAGCATTACCTCCCTAGTTAAAACACTTCACACCCGTCAAGCACCCAATCCTAGTAATTCAACAAACAGGTTACACCAAAACCAACATTCTTCATACACCATGCACTCTACCACTACCTTTACTCCCCCAGCATCCCTACCTGAGCCTTATTTACCTCTATATCCTTTGCTAGCAACTTAACTTAGGCCCTGTCTCCACAGCAGTGATAAAATATCTTATACTTAAACTCAAACCTTGCTCCACTGCATCTGAAACCATCCACCTGAATACCCAAAGAGAGCTACTGATGCCATAGCATAGCCAGTCTCCGCCCTTATCAGTTGAGCAATATCTGAATCCTATGTATTCTCACTATGGAAAAAAATCTCATATCATTCCTCTTCATAAAGGTGGCATCTTGGAGCACATCTCTAACTTTCAGCCTATTGCAATATTATTACATGTCTTAAAAATTCTTGAAAGATGTATTCATAAGCAGCTCCTCCCCGATCTTCTACATGAATGGCTCTTAACATCTATCCAGCATGGTTTATGCCCAACACACAGTACAACCACTGCCCTCTTGACATTCACTGACACAATAAACAAATACAGGGACTTGGGCAAACTTGTTTTCTCCTTATTCTTTGACCTGTCAAAAACTTTCAATACAGTTTTTCACCCAAAACTTCTGTATAAACTGTTTCAACTTGGGCTACCTCCTTCTTCATTACAGTGGTTCAGTAGCTATTTAACTGACAGGATTCAGTATGTAAGATGGCAGAATACTGTTGTTCTCCATAACTGCAAGTTTCTAATGATGTTCCCCAATGTTATATTCTTGGTCCCCTCCTCTTTAATAGCTCTATTAATGACCACTATAACCTCTGTAGACCCAGCATCTCTTATACAATATACTAATGATTATGCACTTATGTTTGCATCTAATACCTTGCCTCACCATATCATGTAGGACGCTTTTTCTTCTACTGAAAAATGGCTCCATAATGCCCAGCTAATACTGAACACTAAAAAAACAAAACTTTTCCCCAAATCACACATGCCTGATAAAGCAAATTTCAAAATCTTTTTACTTAAGTAAACTAAAATTGAATAAGTCTCCCATTCAAAACTTCTTTGAGTGATTATAGATGATAACCTTAAATTTGTCTTACATGTTTAAAATAAAATAAAAAAGACTCACCAAAAATCAGGAATGTTCTGCAGGCATAAAAGCTTCCTTAGCAACACCACCAAAACCACTCTTGCCACTACCTACCTTCTCCCATTTATTTTATGTGGTGCACCCATCCTAAGCAACCTTCAGGCTACAGTTAAAAATAATCTGCAGGCATGTTATAATCTTCTTCTGGGTTTTCCTGGTTAGGGGTCACCACAGCGGATAACCTGTCTGCTCATGATTGGCAGTGGAGTTTTACAGTGTAAAAAAAGTTGTCAGCCCGGCACCCAACCTTCCATGGAAGGCATACACATGCATGCACACACACCTAGGGCCAATTTAGTGTGTCCAATCCACCTACAGCATGTCTTTGGGATGTGGGAGGAAACCCACGCGACTACAGGAAGGACATGCAGACTCTGCACAAAAGGCACCCTAGCTGAGGACTGAACCGGAGAACTTCTTGTTGTGATGTGGCAACACTAACCACTGCACCACTGCAGCCGCCCCTGCAGGCATGTTATAATAAGGTTGCTAAATTTCCCACCAACAAACAATACTGCAGCTGCCGCTGTATTACCCTTAAGGCTTTGAATTAACTTGAACTGCCTCATAACTTAGAATACATACAACTTATCTCCACACACAACATTATTAACAAAGCCACATCTCTCAACCTTCCATCTCCAAAATGAGGAACACTAGCCCTCATAATGTGGAACAAATGGCCAAAATGTGGAACACATACTAACAGCTAAAAACTTCAGCTAGAAAGGCCATAGGATGGTTAAAATATGCTGCTTTTATTTATAAAAAAATATCTTTTAATGACCGGATATGATTCATTTTTATTTACTATGAAGATCAGTTAAAAAATTCCTAACACTGAATATGTGACAGACCCTTTCAATGTGGAACTTCGAGGAACATAAACATTTTAAGACCCCAAATGAGGTACATTCCTGAAAATGAGGTACACTTGAGAGGTATACACAAAGCCAGTGACTGCCCTGTTTTTACTTCTCTTCTCCATGCCTATCACCCTAACAGACTACTTTGATTTAATGAACAGC
>NC_056725.1:418630829-418689128 GCF_019279795.1 Protopterus annectens
AAATAGGCAGCACAAAAACTTTGTTAGGGATGTTCTCAAAAGAGAATGCATACAGTTAGTATACACTTAGTGTAGGTGTTCATGAATCTGTAATACAAGTGTTTTCCAGTTAAATGTAAACTGCAACATGTAAGTTGGGGCACCAGGGGAACAAACATTAACTATGGCCTTAATATTAATGTTCTGCTGCTGTCTTTAGATTCATGGTCATGTCATTTTTTTCAGTCTTTTAAGATGAGGAAATTTACCTGAACCTCTCTGTACTATATTTGAGTGATTTATTCCACTCCAACTTCATTATGATCCAGTTATTTAAACTAGTTGATATTTTTGAATAGTCAATAGCAGCCTTTTGATTCACTTACAAGTATACCCATACGATTGTCTTTAATCATAGGATCATAGGAGGTTACTAGGCTATTGACCCGGAGGTTATTTCAAGCCTAGCCATTTCATCCCAATGTAATACCATAGCTACTCTAGTCAATACCCAGAATTGTATTTAATAATGCCTGCCCATGTCCAGGAGGGTTGTGGGCAGTATCCCCGGTAAGAATTTATGGTGCCCCATCCACTTTTCCAGGTTCCTTTTGAACAGTGTCAGAGGTGCTCTGCTTCACATGAAACTGGCAGCCTATTCCAAAGATGCAGCAGTTGCTGGGAGACAAATCTGTCCTTCCAGCATGTTCTATTCAAGTCGCAGGCCATATTTAGGTCCCTGGAATGGGTATCTCTAGTCCTGTTCAATTTACGGATAGCAGCAGATTCATTAGGTTTGGGTCAGAGATTGTTCTGCAAGCTAGGCATAAGTCTCCCCTAAGAAATCTATACAATACAGACTATAGTGACAGACTTTAATCAGTCTGTGTAAGGCATTTGCTGGAGTTCCTTGATCTTCTTTGTTAGAATCCTCTGAGGTCTCTCCAGTTGCTGCAGGTGCTTTGTATGGTACATGCCAAAGGAGTATTATACTCAATTTTGGGCCTAATTAGTGATGACTATAGATGGGTTAAAAATCTCCTTTGCTCTAGAGGCGATGCCTTTGCTAATCAAGTGTGCTACGTAGAAGGCCTTCCTTACTACAATAGGCACATGGTGGTCAAAGTTAAGGTCATGGTCTACTTGTGATCCCAATTCCCTTACCACTTTGTTGGTACATAGGGTATTGTTGTTAATTTGATAGTGTGAAGGGACATTGTTTTTACCGAAGGGAATAATGATGCATTTCTTTGCATTCAGTTTGAGACCGTGACTAACACACCAGTCGTTGGTCTGCTTAAGACCCTCCTAAAGTATACTGACATTATTTGGGGATTCAGTAATTGCACACAGTTTGTATTTGTCTGCAAACTTGATCAACCACAGCCCCTTAGTTTTGGTCTGAACTTCTGAGAAGTACATACCAAAGCGTAGAGGGCCCAGCACTGACCCTAGTGGCACCCCACTGGTGACAGGTCTGCTGGTTGATGTGGAGTCACCCACTTTGATGTGTGACCAATTTGTGTGCCAGTTGGCAACCCACCTTACAACTAAGGGGTTTACATTCAGTTTGCCAAGTTTATCAGTAATGCCTGAGTGTGGGATTGTGTCAAAGGCCTTTACCAAATCAAGGTATGCTGTGTGCACAGATTTGCCTTTGTCAATGGCTCTGGTCATATTTTTGAAGAAATCCACCAGGTTTAACAGGCAGGATCTGTCCTTGACAAAGCCAAATTTGGTCAGATCCAGCGTTTGGAGGTCACCTATGTCTTTATTTATGAGGTCAATGATGATACAGTCTATGTCCTTACAGATGAGGCTGGTCAGACCTATAGGTCTATAATTCCCTGGGTCTGTTGCTAAGTCACCTTTGTGGAGGGGAATAACTGTTGCTGTTCTCCATTCTGCAGGAAAAAAGCCTGTAGATAGGCTATGAATGAATAGGGTACTTAATGGTGATGCTAGTGCATGTTTTAGTTTGTTTAGAAGACAGCCTGGGATGCCGTCTGGTCCCACAGAAGCTGTGTTTTTTGCTTTAGACAAGGCTTTAATGACCTACTTTTCAGATATGTGGGGTGAGGTAGAAGTTGAGGGCAAGGTTTGAGATAAGGTTGGAGGGGAGATGGGAGTGAAATTTTTTACCAAATCTGTCCAATAGCAGGTTTGCTATCTCTGTGGGATCAGTGTGTGTTATACTGTTAGTCACTAGTTTGGAACATGCTTGCGTCCTACATTTTAGGCTATGTACGTAGTTGTAAAAGGCCTTATGGTTATGCTTGAATGTGATTGTCAGATTTTTCTCAAAGTTACCCTTAGAGGATTTGACATGTTGTCTTATTTGCTTGTTAAGGCTGAGGAGGATGCTTTTCCATTGCTGGGACCTCGTCTTAGTTTTCTTAGACAGCAACTTTTTGTGTTTGTTGTAAAGGTTGTGGATGGCTACCAGTGTGGCTTATTTTTACTTGGGGCTCTGGCTTTGATTCTCTCTGGAAAAGCCGAGTCTATCCACTTATACAAGTGACTGTACAGGGCTTCATTGCATGTTTTGGTGTAGTTACCACTTCCAACTGGAGGTGGGGCTTGAAATGCATTTAGACATTCCCCTAGGAGGGTATAGTTTGCCTTGGTGAAATTGTTTTGTTTGACTCCACCCTTTGTGAGTTCTGGTGTTAGTGCCAGTTCAAAGGTGACTAATTTGTGGTCAGATTTAACTAATGAGGGTCCAATAGCTGTGGTGGTGCATCTGTTTGTCATGTTAGTTAGGACCAGCTATAGTATGTTTGTTCCTGTTGGTGGGGTTTGAACAATTTGTTCCAGGGCATTTGAGTTGACAAAGTCAAGGAACTTTTGTGTTAGTGAGTTAGGGTTAGAGTAGGTTTCACAGTTGATAGTGGGATAATTGAAATCCCCCATGGGCAGTGTGTTTGGCAATATTTGGATTGACTCTAGTTTGGTCAAGTAGGCCTCATGTGCATTATGGTTCATGCAGGGTGATCTATAACTAGCTATGACTTGAATGGGGGGTTTACCCACAGTAATCTGAGTTTAGAGTAAGTCCGTGGAGTTGTCCAGTCTAACTAGTTAGGAGGTGAACTTATCTTTAATATAGATAGAAAAAAAAACCTCCTATGGTTCTCATGCATTCATCCTGCAGTCTGAAGTGTGGAAGGCACTATAGGGGAGGTAAGAACCTTTGCCAGCAGTCAAAAACCTAGTGGTGACAAGTGCAAACTGTCTCTGGCAAAGCGGTGAGGTTCGTCAATCATGTAATTCCAGGCTGACTGAAACTGGATCCCCTTTGAGTGACACAAAAAACGAAGCAAATTATTGAACTCAATCAGTTTTTGTTTATACTGTGGCATCATTCTAGGTGACGGTAATATACTGCTCAAGTCTAGGGACATACCTGTCTGGGACTCATACTCAGAGAGGTCAATCATGTCTCTCTTCATATAGTCCAGTGAGGTACATCTCAGGTCATTCACTCCAGCATGAGCTATGATGGAGTCATAAAGGTACTTGTTGCCGAGAGACCTAAGTGCATGCGTGATATGACAAATCCTGGCACCAGACAGGCAGCTGACTGTGACTTTCTCCTTATCTAACCTGATGAGTGAAACATCCGTGTGTCTCACTGTGGTGTCTCCAATGACAAGAAAAATTGTTTTTTGAGTGTTATGCCTTAAGAGTCACTGGTGTTGCTATGTGTCTTGTGGGCTGTGGGAACTGTGTTAGTTCATAGGATCATAAGAAGTTACTAGGCTATTGGCCCTAAGGTCCTTATAAGCCTAGCCAAGAATTTAGCCCATATTCCGACAAGTCAGCATCTGATGCCCCTGTCTAGCAGGGACACATGTGGAATCCCAGGGGTGTATTTTCTGTTCCCATCCAGTTATCCAGGTTGTGCTTAAACAGCGTTAATGAGGTACTCTGCTTGATGTGGAGCGGGAGTCTATTCCACAGAAGAGGGAGTCTCTGGGACACAAATCTGTCCTGCCAACAAGTCCTATTGATGTCACAGACCAAGTTGAGGTCGCTCGTGCGGGTTACTTGAGTGGAGCTAGACTTGCGGATATACAGCAGTCCCATCAAGGTGGGGTCTGAGATTGCTTTGTATGCCAGACAGAGGTCACCTCTGAGGAGTTTGTAGGAGACTGAATAGAGGGACAGGGCCTTTAGCCTCTCTGTATATTGTAGATGTTTGATGCCCTGGATTCTCCTGGTGAGGAACCTCTGTGGCCTCTTCAGCTGCTGCATATGCTTTGTGAGGTACATGCCAAAAGGAGCATTGTACTCAATAATGGGTCTTATAAGGGAAGCATACAGGGATGTTATGACCACCTTGTCCCTGGATGAAATACCCTTACTAATGAGGTGGGACATGTAGAAAGCTTTCCGTACAACAGAGGCAACATAGTGGTCAAAAGTCAGTTTGCTATCAACCTGCATGCCCAAGTCCCTCACGACTAATTGCATGCTTAGAATCTTGTTATTAATGTGATCATTTGTGGAGATGTCACTCTCCCCAAAGGGAAAGATGATGCCTTTTTTGGCATTCAGTTTGAGGCCATGTTTCTGGCACCAGTCATATGTTTGGGTGAGACCCTCTTGGAGGATGTCCACATCACTAGGGTAACTAATGACAGCACCCAGCTTACAGTCATCTGCAAACCTGGTCAGCCATAGCCCATTGGTTTTGGCCTGCACCTCAGAAAAGTATATCTCAAACAACAATGGCCCCAAGACTGATCCCTGGGGTACACCACTCATTGCAGGTTGACTGCTTGAGGTGGCTTCCCTTATTTTGACTAGGTGGGTTATATCAGTGAGCCAGTTTGCTACCCATCTGGTAACATATGGATTGACACCTAGTTGCGAGAGTTTAGCTATTATACCCAAGTGGAGAATAGTATCAAAGGCTTTAGCCAGGTCAAGGTAGGTGGTGTGCATCATCTTCCCTCCTCATTCATGGCTTTGATGACTGTCTAGTTGTAGCAGTCTTGTGTTTTGGAGGTCTCTGGTGTTTCGTTAAGTTTTTTGAGAGAACCTCCACATATGTAGATTTATGTGTTGGATGCATACTATGCGTATGGGTAGTGGTACTATGTGCTTGAGTAGTGGTGGTTGAGTTGACAACCTCTTCTGTGTTACTATTTCAAGTGCAAGACAGCAGGGGTTCAAGATTCTTGGTGGAGATACATTTTTTGCACTCTGTACTAGAGTGAGTTATTAGTAAAGGGTTGTCAGTGTACATCAGGCATTTGCTACACTGCCTCAGGAGACTGAAGTCGATCAAGCTGGCAGAAGAAACAAGAGTTGTCCAACTGTCCATAATGCTAGGTTTGAAGAACTGTTATCACAAAGGGGGTACTTTCAGGACTGATCTAGGAGGTGATCTGTAAATGGGTATTTATGACTGGGTTTTTGGCTGGTGGTTTAATAGGTCACAGCTCATTAACAATACTTCTTAGACCATAAATGTACTAAAGATGAGGACTACACTAATGTACTACAGCTGTGTCTAAGGGAAAAATTGTCAGAATTATCTATTCAGCTATGGCGCATGGTTATGCAGCAGTGCACAGTGCTGTGTGATGCGCAAACAAGCAGAAACCCTGTTATGTTGCAGTCTCACGTCTGAGATCATAACTCTGCCTGTTTCTATCCAAATTAATTTCTAATAACAACTCTCATTTTCAAAACAGGTATCCCTTTGTATATTCCATTATCTGGCATTTTAGCTCAGCCTGTGATACAGTCACTTCCATTAGAAAAACTACTTCAGGGTTTTTGTGACATATACAATGTAACAAGGCATGGTACATTTTCAAAAGGAAACCCAGAAATAATAGCAGTAATATGTAATGCACAGGAAATGTCTATGGGAAATACATCTCTGACCTTAAAACACAGGGTCTGGGAGATTGCAGTAAGGGGCAAACGCCAAGGCACTTTAGGTGCCTGCATGACAAAAGTAAGTTGCTGCTAGCCAGAGGATCACATAGAAAACTTCTGCAGAACCATAACAGCAGATGCTTTACCAAAAAGTATATATTATTCTCCCATCCACTTGGATATTCTCCTCATCAGATACTTCCTGCTTTCATGCTTTCATTTATTCATTCATTCATTCAGCCATTTTCCCATACCCAACTTAGCCTAGTCAAAGTCATGTGACAGCTGTAACCTATCCTACCAAGCAGATGGTATATGCTGGAAAACCTGTCCTGTACAGGACACAGGTCCATTATAGGAAATGCACACAAAAAGCACCCAAAGCATGCCAGGTTGCTGTCATGTCACCTGTAAATGGCATTGTTGTTGTTTTGACATATCAGGTGTAATGGTATGCCAATAAGCAAGACTGGGTTGAACATGAATACAGCCCAAAAAGGGCATGCAGAGTGAAGGGACTATGTACCTTTCTGATACACACTTCCTCTAACCCATATCATTACCTATGCTTCTTAAGCAAAAAATGCCACCTAGTGCAATCCCGTTTGTCTCATCATTATCCTTCCAAATCTAGGTAAAGTGCTAGAAATGCTGTTTATGACCATCTCTCTCAATACTTCCAACAATAACACCTACGCTCTCAGAAACTGCTTCTCTTCTGGCCCTATTGCAGCACCATGACTACCTTCTGGCATCAGGTAGAATTACTGGTGCCATTGCCATTGACTTCACTGAAGCATTTTATATGATTGGCCACCCTCTCCTCTTTAATACCTTATAGACATTGGTATTAGCATGGGCTCCCTACCTTAGTATAACAGCTTCCTTGAAAACAGGCACTTCAGACTCAAAGTTGGTAAAGCCTTCTACAACTCAGCTCAGCTGTAGAAAGGTGTCCCTTAAGACACAGTTCTTTCCACATTGCTATTCTTCATTTTCATCAACAAATGCCCCACACCTACCCCATCTCCCATTATGTCTCTATGTACATGACATGGTCATCTACATATCCAGCCCCTCTCACTCAAATATCCAAGCCCATCTTCAGTGTGACCTTCAGGACCTATATCATTGGCTAATCCAACACAAACTTTTTTTAAAATGCACAAAATCCAAAACCATACTTTTTGGCAACACCCAAAGACTATCCAAATGTCCTCCATCATCACCATCACTGACCTAAACAAGTGTACTATCAAACCAAAAACTTTATTTAAATACATTTTTCTTATCTTCCAGTATCACTTAAATAAAATACAATTAAAAGTAAAGATTATGCGCTTCTGGGCCAAAAATATCACCTTATCTCTCTCCACTGTTGCCAGATCCACCACTGAAAAATGCATCCCTCAACTAGAATATAGTCTTCCCCTTTTCACCACTGCCTCCAATCACAGTTCCATTACTTTCCAAACCATCTTCTACTGCATCTGCTGCTCATCAACAACCTCCTATATCCCCCAAGAACATCACTGCATTACCCTGGAAAAGTCAAGATGATTCCTCATCCAACAATGAACCACTCATCTCATGGACACCCACCTCTTTAAACTGCAAAGTCTCCATAAATTCACATTACTCTCAGCCAAACTTCATGAGAAATATAGTATTGTAATCTTTGTAGCTTATGTCAAAATGCACCCTCCCTCTCTGCACCAAGATCTTCTGTCCAAACTTCCAGAAATCCCGTCTCCATACTCATACCCACATTCTGAGACTCCATCCCAGTTACAATCAGAAAAAAATCCAGTTATCCACCTTCAAGAAAGATCTCTAGTTCCACATAAAACAATAATCCAGCTGTACTTGCCCCATTACTTAAACTCTCCAACCTCTCACTCTTTCTTTCATATTAACTTCTACTTCTGCAGATATCCTTCCTGTTGTTTCACAATCAAACTCTGCCCACCTCTCTCTGCTCCTTTAATCACTTCCTTTTACTCGTATTTTAGTTTATTCTAGATTATAAGTATAACAAAACACACACACACACACACACACACACACACACACACACACAAACACACACACACACACACACACACACACAGTGTCTGTCTCTGAGATATAGTCAAATGGAACATCAGAGCTGCACATTTTATTTCACATTGGCATTTTTCAAGTTTATCTTTTTAGTCAATTAGAAATAAATGATGTACATCCCTTTCTAGGCACAAAGAATATTTAAGCACTGCATTTAACATCACTAATTTAATAACTCCTGACAAAGGGTTTATACCAGCTCAAAATCTTGAGTAATTGCCAAACCAATGTTAGTGCAATAAAGGGTATTACAATATTACATCATGTTTGTGTTCCACTACCTTTCTGTCATCTGAACAGAATTGCACAAACATTTATTACATACATACTGCTTTTTCCTGGCTAGATAATAAGATTAATTATGGAACACTTCCGTGAACCAAAGTACAAGCATAAAAACGAAATAAACAATTTCATATAAGCCTCATGGCAGTCATAATGCTCCAGTTTATGGAGTCAGAAACTGCTACCCAAAATAGTATCATCAGATGGACCCTATCAAATGCTCAAGTTGCAGACCTCCAAAGACCATATGGTCAAGATCATATCACTGAAGTTTTGCAACCTTGAACACTTTGTATTGAGATCACCGTACAGAGTGGAACTCGGGAGCTGATGTTTTCCTCACTGTAGTGCAATCTCGGAGTTGGTATATTTATGTAGCAGGGGGTGCAGGGGGAAAGCCCCCCTGAAAAAAACATCATGGTAAGTTGTTTTATTTCATTTTCATGTTTTTACTTTTTTTTCGAGGTTGCAAAATTTTGGTCATATGGTCTCAACCATATGGTCGTTGGCTTTCTGCAACTCGAGCATCTGATAGGGATCCCATCATATTTACATTTTTACAATGAATATGTTAGTAAAACCAACTAGGCAGGATTAAAAAAAGAAACTGCAGATACAATGATTCAAGTCTCAATGTGTTGGGCTGGTCCTTCTTTCTTAACAAACCACTGGAAGAGCCAGCATAGCAAGTTTGATGCAGACACAAAGCAAATGTAGAGTAGTTCTACTACAAAAGGGGATCATAGAGAAAATGGAGCCCCTAGTTAGCCACCAGAGACAGAGTCTGTACTTCCAGTCTATAGTGGAGGTGAAACATTTATCAATGTCTACTAACAGTGAATTGTGTGACAATAGAGGAGGGGCTAATATAAGATAGGTTGATAAGTTCATCCCATATCCACATCCCTAGAATAAAACAGTACTGAAAAGGTAAACAACAAAAAAGAGGTAGTACTAAACAAACAGCAAAGTTATTCATTCTTATGACCCATACAATATGGTATGTGTAACTTAGTGAAAGGAGGGGTGATGAATTCATATTAGAAGAGATCAGTTCTGAAGTCCCAAAGAAAATGCTAGTATCCAATGGCTTTTCCGTAGCTGATAAGACTGGCTTACTTTAGCGGTGGTGACTGTGCAAAGGTAGTTAGTTGACATGTGTAAATTTGTGAAATGAGGGGTGTTGCATTCATATTAGAAGGGATCAGTTCTGCACTCACAAAGAAAATGCTAGTATCCAATGGCTTTTCAGTAGTTGAAAAGACTGGCTTACTTTAGAGGTCATGACTGTGCAAAGGTAGTTAGTTGACATGGTTAAACACATTAAAATTTTACATCTTGGAGTTGCTGTAACTTTGAGTAGAAAAAAACAACAAAACAGACCATAGAATTTGTGTAAAATTGTTTTATTCTTCTTCACACATCGGATCCCATGGCTATTTGCCATTAATGGATCTAGCATGTTTAATACATCACATGCTATTTGTAAGGATTACAAACTCAGTTACCCAGTAAATACATTTAACTGCTGAGGAAGCATTTATCCATGCAATAATAATTTCACACACACACACACACACACACACACACACACACACACACACACACACACACACATGCGCGCACGCGATAAAGTGTTGTAATTCAGAATTATTTTTTTCTACAGATACCAAAGTTGCCTGCAAAGCACCCTCCTAAGTAAAATGGGTTCTTGCTATTTACTAAAAAAAATACTTCCACAAGTGTGTGTGTGTGTGTGTGTGTGTGTGTGTGTGTGTGTATGCTTGGTTTAATATAATGTTCCAAGTGATTGGTTCAACCTGTTTGCCTCACTTCGATTGATGTTTTCATATATAAGCATGCAAGTTCATTCATTTTCTGTAGAAGGTCTGATGAAGCAGATGTGAAAACACTTAACTTTTTAATTTTATGAGTGAATAATTGTTTTTTTATAACTCCTGGCACTTTTTTATTCTGCTGGTGTTTGCTGTTACACATTTTCGTTTTTATTTCCAGTGGTTTATTTATCTCAACGAGTGTGTTTCTTTTTTATTCTCTATAACTCTATACAATAATGACAACATCATATATTATAACATATAAAACAAACATCCAAATCACAGCTAGAATACTGATCATAGAATACAGATTAATATTTATCAATTAAAGAATTCAATTTGCCCAAAAGTTATATTCAGAGGTGATTTTTATTTGGTTTCATCTTCATGGAAGATGCTTATTTTTGATATCCAATAGTGGCAAAATTTGCAAATTCTATAATGGAGGTATAAATTCACTTTTCCAATATTTTGTAATCATCTTCCTAGCTATGGTTAGCAAACTACAAAGAAGTGAGAAATGATGTCTAGGTATGCATCCAGGAATTGGAGCATTAAATAACACCAGAGATTTGGTTAAAGTAAATTTATCAGATCACAGTGCTTGCAAGAAACTTTGAATTTGCTTAGAGAAGGGATACATCATTTTACAGTCATACACAATATGTTGCCAGTCAGACTTAACTAATGATTTATATCCCCAGTGACTGATACTATCTTTTATATATATAATTTCAATTTTGTGACAGGCAATAAATCATGTATGTCGGCATCTCAGGAATATAAAGTTCCAAAATAAAGATAATGTAGTTTTATTTGAGCATATTAGAATCTTATTCTTGTCAATTTAAAATAAAGATTAATCACACATTTGTGAGGCGTAGTTCTAATAATAATAGTTGATACATTTATACATTTTTTATTATTTTGTAAATAATAAATACATAAGATCTCCTATTATCAATGTTTGTTTCCAGGTTAAGAAAATTAGTTATGCATGGATTTTCTTTTTAGCAAAAGCTGACATGATCAATTTTTGGCATTAGGAATTGTTTGCTAATCTGCACTATAAGCCAGTTCTCCATGTCTAAATCATATTAACTCATTAAATAATCAGTATTAATTACTTTGGTTTTCTTTAAAAACTGAGTCCAAAAATGTAGATATTTGCTTTTGAAATGTTATATTTTCTGAAAGTTCAAACTTCCTATACAATCTGGTGTGAAGGCAATAGAAAATACAGTAAAAAATAAACAGGTTTTGTCTTGGATATTTATATATGAAATTCATAAATTATTTTAATTTGTAACTAATATAAATAGAATCTGTTAGTCTATTAGCAGTAAAATATTTATTTAACAATCATTTCAGGTTGTTATTCAAAATTTGTGTATGTTATATGGTACTATTTTTTTCAATATTTAACCAGATTACTTCATGTGTTTTATTCAACTGGCTGAATAATTAGAGTTCAACCAAAAACACATTGTGACATACATTTCATGATCTGGAAATCCTATGCCTCCATTTTTTCAAACCTCATATACGATACCCTAAGGCTATTCTCACTTTATTAAGATGCCATATGAATTTCAGGCATATATCATTAAATTGTTTAATATTTCCTTTCAGAAGATATAAAATCATGCCCAATATATATTATTTTAGGTAAGATAACCATCTTAATCAATATCAACCTAAGTTTCATAGTACATATCAATTATTGCAATTTCATTACATTTATCGGTAAGAGTAATTCTTTAATATTGAATCTATTTACCATTACATTTGAACCCCCTATTATTCTCCATCAAAATATCTCTCTTTCTTGATTAGTGAAGTATTAGTTTTATTTTGATTGAATTTTAACCCAGATATTGATACAAAACATTTTAGTTAGTTTTTATGTTTACTAATGAAGACTTACTATTATCAATCAATAGTAAAATATCATCCACAAATAACTAGATTTTGAATTAATATTGATCACTTTCATTAAAATCCATTACATCATTATTATTTTAATATAATCAGAAAGGGATTTAATAGCCAAAGCAAATAATAGGGGGGATAAAGGATTTCCTTGTTTTGTATCTTTAGTAATCTTTTTTGATTGTAAAACAAAATAACCCAGTTTAACATGAGAAGAAGAGTTTTGATAAAGATGATTATTAAGGGAAATGAAATCACTTGAAAATATGCATGTTTCTACATCTTTTGTTAGATAAGACCAGTTTATTGAATCAAAAGTCATATATAAATCTCAACTAATTATAGACAAATCTTTGTTCATATTGATATAATAAAATAAAGAAATCATTCTTTTGAAGTTATCTAGCATTTAATACAGAAACTATATTTTTAACACATTAACAAAAATGGGCATAACATTTTTTGCAGTCAGCGTTCAACAAATATATGGCCCTATATCAGGAACAAAGAGACGGATTTTAATTTTTTTTAATACAGGAGAAATTAATATGTATTGCTATGAAAATGGAATGAACATAGATTTTCATTTCTGTAAATCTTTAAATAAAAGGGACAAACTGCGGTGGTGGTGCTGCGGTAGCATTGTCGCCTCACAGTAAGATGTTGCCCGGTTCGATTCTCAGCAAGAGCGTCTTCTGTGTGGAGACATGCGTGAATGGGCATACCTTCGTTGAAGGTTGTGCATCATGGCCTGCAACTCGGTGTGTAAAAATCTACTGCCAATCATTAGCGGACCGGAGTTCTGCTGTGGTGACTCCTAACCAGGAAAAGCTGAAAGAAACAACAACAACCTTATGATGTAGTAATCTATATAATTCAGGGGTGATACCATCACTCCCCAGAACTTTATTTTCTCCTTAATTTCTGCCATAGAATAGGTTTATTTTCTTTATTTGTTCTGATAATAGTTTATATGTATATTATTATTATTTAAAAAATCTCATTACTTTTTCTCTTTTATACTATTATACACTACATGAAGAACTTAAAACTGACTTGTCTGCTGGTTCTGGCAATCTTCTTCCATAGTACTTATGTGAGGACTTCATAGTCCCACCCATTCTTCACATTTATAATCGGTATCTAACTCAAAACAACATTTCAGATATCTGTAAAATAGCCATTGTTTAAACCCTCCCATGAAAAATTAACCCATCCCACACCATTGACTTCCATTTCATCTCCATTATTTCTATACTTGGTAATATGATCAGACTTAAAAAATGGAGAACAAGATACAGAAAACAAGCACATAAATGAAAAATGAAAGTGAGAAAATAGAGAAAATATTTAAATATATATGTGTCTATACCATTTGAATGCTCATTTGATTGAATCACAAATGGCAAAATCCATTTGACTGAGAACTCATATGACAGAAAAATGTAGAGAGAAATGGCATGTGACGGTGCCATTTCTTATCACAGGAGTTATTAGGGAAGTTAAATGAACAGAGGATATATGGATTGCATCGAATATTCACATCAGTGAACAGTTTTCATAGGGAAGGGAATTACATGTCCACCACAGTGATTGTCACACACTACATTATTTCAAACCCACCAAGGTGGAGATCTATGCCCCCCACAACCCCCAACTTATATACCAACTCTAAGATCACACTACAGTGGGGAAGAGGGCAAATTTCTAATAATGGCCACTAACTCCCTTCATTATGAAAAATGTTCACTGATGTTAACATTTGATGAAGGGATGTTTGATGTAAAGGGGGTCAATGATTAGGTATTTGTGGAAATATAGACCCATATACACACACACACACACACACACACACATATATATATATATATATATATATATATATATATATATATATATATATATAAACACACACACATATTTGAGACAAGAACTGTTAACATTTTAGCTGACAGATCCAAATGACCAAAATGATAGATTATATTTAAGTAACAGAATTATTTTGGACATTTAAGAGAGAAGAACAAAACTGAGTACTGTTTAAATAGTATTAATTATTTGCCCTTCAGTTTCTTTAGTTTCTCATTAGATTTCCATCAATACTTCTCAGCCTGTCCTTTTAATGAAGCAAAACTCTAATCCATGTCTTCATGTTTTCCCCAAATGTTATTCTTTTTAATAAAACAAACTGCATCTTCTAAAGAATCATATGTTTTCTGACATTCAGGAAGAAACATTTTGATTTTAGTGGGGAATAATAGATGGGTTTTCATGCCTTCTTTTTTCAGTTCTTTAATTAAGAGTATGCGAGCATTTCCTTTAGTAACTACTTTTGAAGAATATGAATTATGAAATCTGATTACATTGTCAACTATTTTAATACATGGACTTGCTGAAGCAGTTTTTAATATCAAATGTTTATCTTGGGAAGAAATAAATCTGTTAATTACTGACCTTAGAGAAGCAGTATACTTTACTGTTGGAGGATATGCCAGAGACCTGTGTGCCCATTCAATACTGTAAAATAAAGTCTCAGATAAGTTAAGGACTTGAGATAACCAGAAAGTTAGGAAGCTTGTAATAGTTCATTTTATGGAATGCCATAGATTCTTATATTATTCCACCTGGATCAGTTTTCTAAGTCATTGGTTTTCTCAAGGAATATATTATTTGGTTTAAGAAAATCTATTTGATTTTCTCCTGCATTCTGCCCTCAGTATCATTCATTGATTCCTCTGTTCCAGAAATCTGTATACTTTGTTGCTTAACAAGATTATTGATTAGTTCACTTTCTTTCTTACATTCCACTTTTATAGTCTCTGTCTTCATATCAAGTTTATTCATTTTATGGAGATATCATGTATGTTGTTAAGTAAATATAGTAACACTTTTTTTAACAAAAGTGTCTTGGGAGTTAGATTTTGTATACCTCATCCTGTAGTTCTTCTCCAGCTTACTTACTAATCAGCATTTTGCAGACGAGAAGAAAATAATTGGTAGCTGTTTAAAGGCCAGAATGTGGTTTAGTCAATTGGTCATCTTTGATAAAAGACATGGTTTATACAGCATTTCAAGCAGTAACTTTATTGATTTGATTACTAAACTGCTAAGACAAGCCAAATTCATATCAAACTTATAAGACATGATTTTTCATAAAGTAGTAGCAAAGGCCTTACCTGTGTGCCAAATGACAAAAGCTATTATAGCAACGATTACACATAGTATGATTAGAGCTGTAACTCCAATATATTTCCAGATGTGTGAAGGAAAATGTTCACCATCAAAAGATTTAGAAGTCCCTGCAACACATTTAATTACTGTAAATAAAGTGGCATAAATAATACATTTGCTTTCCATATGAACTTTCCATCTGACCTTTACTACTACAATTATGCCTTTTCTTCTCTTTCTTAAATGATAATGTACATTAAACAAAGATATTAGTTATACTTCACTGGTGTCTTATCCAACAGACAGCTTACCAAAACCAGTAGGGCTGCACAGATTTAGTATGATTGATTTTGCATCATATTTAATAATTGTTTGAAAAGCATAATAGCACACAGTGCATGATAAGTCACATAAATAAAACTCATAGGCAACATTTCCTGGGGCCCAACTCTTTGAAGTGAATCTAAAGTGATTTATTGTTATTTTTCAGCAGAGTCTGGTACAATATAAATAAAACCAAACACTGGAGCAGCAGAGGAAGACACCAACCAGGAATTAGAGTAAAAAAAAACTTTTACTCAACGCTTTCGTCAGAATGACCTCTTCAGAAATACAAATACAGACATTTTTCCACAGATGATATACTTACAATCTCATGTCCCTCCCACTAACTTAATCAAATTAAATTACTTAATTGTCAATCAACTTCTCAATTAAAATTGTTACAATACATACCACCAAAAAACACAGTAAAATAGTAGTAACATAATATAATAAACACATTTAAACATAATTAATGAAAATAGAATTAAAATATACATTATGTTCTTATGTTAATCAACATTCTACTATCTGATAAAAAAACATTTGATATTAATAAATTCATTGAGCCCTGGGAAACTATCAGCACCCAGTCGAAGTTGACACAATGATTCTTTTCTCTCCACTCTGTTTTTTTGTGTTGCCACCTCTTAAATCAATGTCAACTTGTTCCAGGACACTGAAAGTACATTTCTTGTAAGAACTACAAAATACAAAGTGTTTAACTAAAGCATTCTTATCATCTTTAGTTCTAATGGCATAATAATGCTCTTTTATACGCGTATTAAGAATCCTGGTAGTCATACCTATATAAAATGCAGTACAAAAAAGTACCGAAGCTAACACAGGTGAAGGTAAAACAATAAACTTTAGTGCACACAAAAGAGAGGAAGCGC
The DNA here is from genome assembly GCF_019279795.1 of Protopterus annectens. NCBI lineage: Eukaryota > Metazoa > Chordata > Ceratodontiformes > Protopteridae > Protopterus > Protopterus annectens. The sequence goes on from NC_056725.1 coordinate 418,647,250, forward strand.
TTTCACTGTGTGCTCTCACCGCTTCATCAGACTGTTCTAAACTAGTAACAAATGCAGTTAAATACCATAAGTTAATTAGTCAATTAAAGCAGTGATAAAAGCATCAATTATCTAAGAAAAAAATGTCACAAGAAAGCAGGCAAATGAAACATATAAAAAAGATAAAAAATATATATATAAAATAGGTATAGAAAACAATCCTATACTCAGTGTTTGAGAGGTCTAGCTTTTAAAAAAGGCTTAAGAGAAACAACTTCATTAAGACCTGGTATTTTATCAGCATTAAGAGACAGAATCCATTTTTGCTCTGCAGATTCTGTGCGATTCCTAAGATCTCCCCTTCTTAAACTCTCAGGAATGATCTCTAGCACAAGGAATTTAAAATTATGTTCCTGTCCATGACACATAATATGCTTAGCAAGGGCATTGGTGTCTTTCTTGTTTCTAATGTCTCTCTGATGTTCCAGCACCCTGTCTTTGAGTTGTCTGTTACTCATGCCTACATAAAAAGCATGGCAGAAAGTGCAGTAACTAAAATAAACAATGTTCTTAGTCCTGCAATCAGCATAAAAGTTTGTGCCTATTTTAAAGTGCATATTAGGGTGCATGTAAGTAGGACTAGAGTGCATAAACTTGCAGGCTGTGCAATTCCTGCATTTAAAACTTTCATGCCTCTCCGACTGTAAAACCTTGTTAAAAGTAGAAGTATTGTAGCACAGATGCCTTTTCAAGGATCTGTTATTTTTAAAAGAAAAGTGTGGAACAGTATCTATGGCATTTCTTAATTCATCTACAGTATCCAAAATGCCCCAGTTCCTTTTAACAATATCACATATACTACTAACATCAGAAGAATATGTGAGAGGAAACCTAATCAATCCTGTCCTTTGTTCTGTAGCTATGCCTTCAGTGTTAGGTGCAGCAGCGTAATAAGGCCTGCATTTGCCCCCTCTCTCCTTATACGCATCAGTAATACAACTGTCAATATCCTTTTCCTTCTAGCCTCTATCTAGAAAATCAATTTTCAAGGTCTCCAGGGCCTCAGCAAGCTGTTCATCATTATTATGGAGTCTCATGACCCTGTACACCTGCCCCTTAACAACACTTCGGGTAACATGCCAAGGATGCATGCTATCTCTATGGAGGAGATGATTCTTTCTTGTGGGTTTCCTATAAATACTAGTTACTAGGCTAGTCAAATCAGTTTTGTTCACCTTAACATCAAGAAATTCAATTTCATCAAAAGAATATTTAAAAGTAAATCTTAAAAAATCTGTAGACTGATGTAGGAACTCTATAAACTGCGTGAGACTCTCAAATGACCCCCTCCACAACAAAAAAATATCGTCAACAAATCTTACATATCATAAGATATGTTCAGAGAAACCCTCAGCTTGAAATAATATGTCTCTCTCCCATTGTACCAACAAAAGGTTGGCTTCGCTGTTGGCACAAGCTGTGCCCATTGCCACGCCAACCTTTTGTGTATAAAACTGATCTTCAAACAAAAAGGCATTGTTTTCTAAAACCAATTCTAAAAGGGCACAAATTAAATTGATCTTGTCCTCAGTAAAACAATGGTTGACATGCATAAATTTCCTGACATTTTCTATACCCCAAGTAATGGGGATCACAGTAAAGAGTGATTCTACATCCATTGTCACTAAAAGATAATCAGCACTCGAATCAGAAGTAGCCATATATAATCTTTGTAAGAAGGTCCTAGTATCTTTTAGGATGGTGTCACAAGTGTCCAACAGAGAATGAAAATTCTTTTCAATGTAAATAGAAAGTGGCTCGGTTACCCAACCTTTCCCAGACACTACTGGGCGCATTGGTGGCAGTGATAGATTTTTATGCACTTTGGGTAAGCCATAAATGATCGGTATAAGTGGTTGCTGTACCTCAAAATATTTAAACAACTTATTATCGATCATACCCGTCATAAGCAGATTGAAAATAAGGAAGGAAACCTTCTTGGTCATACCATAAACATCAGTTTTAGAAATACAGACATAAGTGGTGTCATCACACAACAATTTATGCATTTGTGCTTGATAAAAGTCCTTGTCTAACACAACAATTCCACCACCCTTATCTGCCGGTCTAATCTCTAAGGATTTCAAGTTCTTGAGTTCATTGAGGGCTGCATATTCATCATTATTAAGATTAAAGTATCTCTTCTTTCTCTTAGATTCGAATTCTCTTCTTATTTGCTTCTCACAAGTCTGAATAAAGGTCTCTATCTTGGCATTGGGTGGTGGGATAAAAGTGCTGGGTTTTCTAAAGGAAGCAGTGTCAGTGTTAACAGTGTCATTCAGCATTGCTTTCAATGTAAAAGCCCTACCAAACAATCTAAGATCAGTTAAGACACTAGTTAGCTCGGCTTCTCTGGCAGGGACGAATGATAAACCTTTGTTCAGCAATGCTAACTGTGCAGCAGTAAGCTGTACAGAGAAAATATTAAAAACTAAACTGTTTACCTCCTTTTCCATTGGCCTGTTCGGTTCACATTCATTTCTGTACTTGGGAGGTGATAGAGTCTGCCCTTCCTCCCTCGATTCTGTGACCTGTCCATGATAGGAAAAGGGCTCTGCAGTTGAAAAGAAGTGATAGCCCTAGGTCTGGCTCCAGTGTTAACATTAGTAGTGGAGTCACCATTATCGTCAGAATGGGACTTCCTTTTTTTTATGAAGATGTATCAGGGGTGCTACCTCAGCGGTACTATGGTGGTGTGATGACTCAGCTCCACTTCCGGTTGACTGAGCAGTTCTGTGGAGTTGGCATTCGCGGCTCCTCCCATTAAAGATACAGGCTGATTCAGAGATTCCCTGGTAGTTTCACACAAAGGATCCAATGTTTGTGGTGCGTCTTCCGAGTTCACGGCTGGTGGGGGGTTACTTCTACCCCATGCAAAAAAAACGGTCCAGTAGTAAAATCCTTGATGTCATGTTGCAATTTCTTTATTTTAGTGGACTGTAACCTCTTCTCATAAGCCAGGATGTTGTCATAGAGGTTATCAAGTTTGTCCCCCATAATATCAGCAGGAAAGGAACTACAAATGTCATCCTGCAGAACTGAGATCGGACGTTGCAATTCTTTCTCTTCTGGAAGAACGAATTCTATAAGAGTTCCAAGTAGCCAGAGCTTGCTTGCAAGTTAAATGACTGCCATTTCATCAGCAGGTCTGGATATACATTACCATAGCTAGGCATATTGAGAATTCTTAGGCCCCTGGGTACAACCTTATGCTTTAAAGATGCTTCCAGATGAAGTCGCTGCCATTGCAGCCGTTTACATTTATAAAGCTTATTTTCCAGTCCTTTAAATTTGTTCATGAAACGTGGGTAAGTCTTGTCTATATCCAAATCATCTGTAGAAGTCAAGGTAAGGTCAGTAACAAGGAGGGGGTTAGATACAATTTCCATAATGTTGTTAAGGCAATCTCTAGCCACTTTGTTGATAGAAGAAGCTTTCCTGGCAGGATTAAAAGTCAGTTCAACATCATTGCCTTCTGCCATGCTTTATTCTCAACCAAGAGATCCAAAAGTGTAAAAAGTGTGATGAGAATAAAAATAGATCGGTACAGTAACAAGTAACTACTAAGAAAAACAAAAAAGTACCGAAGCTAACACAACTGAAGGTAAAACAATAAACTTTAGTGCACAAAAAAGAGAGTAAGTGCTTTCACGGTGTGCTCTCGCCACTTCATCAGACTATTCTAAACTAGTAACAAATGCAGTTAAATATCATAAGTTAATTAGTCAATTAAAGCAGTGATAAAAGCATCAATTATCTAAGAAAAAAATGTCACAACAAGAAAACAGGCAAATGAAACATATAAAAAGATAAAAAATATATATAAAAAATATGTATAGAAAACAATCCTATACTAAATGTTTGAGAGGTCTAGCTTTTAAAAAAGGCTTAAGAGAGACAACTTCATTAAGACCTGGTATTTTATCAGCATTAAGAGACAGAATCCATTTTTGCTCTGCAGATTCTGTGTGATTCCTAAGATCTCCCCCTCTTAAACTCTCAGGAATGATCTCTAGCACAAGGAATTTAAAATTATGGTCCTGTCCATGGCACATAATATGCTTAGCAAGGGCATTGGTGTCTCTCTTGTTTCTAATGTTTCTCTGATGTTCTAGCACCCTGTCCTTGAGTTGTCTGTTACTCATGCCTACATAAAAAGCATGGCAGAAAGTGCAGTAACTAAAATAAACAATGTTCTTAGTCCTGCAATCAGCATAAAAGTTTGTGTCTATTTTAAAGTGCATATTAGAGTGCATGTAAGTAGGACTAGAGTGTATAAACTTGCAGGTTGTGCAATTCCTGTATTTAAAAGTACCATGCCTCTCCGACTGTAAAACCTTGTTAAAAGTAGAAGTATTGTAGCACAGATGCCTTTTCAAAGATCTGTTATTTTTAAAAGAAAAGTGTGGAACAGTATCTATGGCATTTCTTAATTCATCTAAAGTATTCGAAATGCCCCAGCTCCTTTTGACAATATCACATATACTACTAACATCAGAAGAATATGTGAGAGGAAACCTAATCAATCCTGTCCTTTGTTCTGTAGCTATGGCTTCAGTGTTAGGTGCAGCAGCGTAATAAGGCCTGCATTTTCCCCCTCTCTCCTTATACGCATCAGTAATACAACTGTGAATATCCTTTTCTGTGTAGCCTCTATCTAGAAAATCCATTTTCAAAGTCTCCAGGGCCTCGGCAAGCTGTTTATCATTATTATGGAGTCTCATGACCCTGTACACCTGCCCCTTAACAACATTTTGGGTAACATGCCTAGATTGCATGCTATCTGTATGGAGCAGATTATTGTTTCAGGGTGTTACTTGTTACTGTACTGATCTATTTTTATTCTCATCACACTTTTTACTCTTTTGGATCTCTTGGTTGAGAATAAAGCATGGCAGAAGGCAATGATGTTGAACTGACTTTTAATCCTGCCAGGAAAGCTTCTTCTAGTAACTAGTATTTATAGGAAACCCACAAGAGAGAATAATCTGCTCCATAGAGATAGCATGCATCCTAGGCATGTTACCTGAAATGTTGTTAAGGGGCAGGTGTACAGGGTCATGAGACTCCATAATAATGAAGAACAGCTTGCCAAGGCCCTAGAGACATTGAAAATGGATTTTCTATATAGAGGCTACAAGGAAAAGTATATTGACAGTTGTATTACTGATGTGTATAAGGAGAGAGGGGGCGAATGCAGGCCTTATTATGCTGCTGCACCTAACACTGAAGCCATAGCTACAGAACAAAGGACAGGATTGATTAGATTTCCTCTCACATATTCTTCTGATGTTAGTAGTACATGTGATATTGTCAAAAGGAACTGGGGCATTTTGGATACTGTAGATGAATTAAGAAATGCCATAGATACTGTTCCACACTTTTCTTTTAAAAATAACAAATCCTTGAAAAGGCATCTGTGCTACAATACTTCTACTTTTAACAAGGTTTTACAGTCAGAGAGGCATGGTACTTTTAAATGCAGGAATTACACAGCCTGCAAGTTTATGTCCTACTTACATGCACCCTAATATGCACTTTAGAATAGACACAAACTTTTATGCTGATTGCAAGACTAAGAACATTGTTTATTTTAGTTACTGCACTTTCTGCCATGCTTTTTATGTAGGCATGAGTAACAGACAACTCAAGGACAGGGTGCTAGAACATCAGAGAGACATTAGAAACAAGAGAGACACCAATGCCCTTGCTAAGCATATTATGTGCCATGGACAGGAACATAATTTTAAATTCCTTGTGCTAGAGATCATTCCTGAGAGTTTAAGAGGGGGAGATCTTAGGAATCGCACAGAATCTGCAGAGCAAAAATGGATTCTGTCTCTTAATGCTGATAAAATACCAGGTCTTAATGAAGTTGTCTCTCTTAAGCCTTTTTTTAAAAGTTAGACCTCTCAAACACTGAGTACAGGATTGTTTTCTATATATATTTTTATATGTATTGTTTATCTTTTTTATATGTTTCATTTGCCTGCTTTCTTTTTGTGACATTTTTCTCTTAGATAATCAATGCTTTTATCACTGCTTTAATTGACTAATTAACTTATGGTATTTAACTGCATTTGTTACTAGTTTAGAACAGTCTGATGAAGTGGTGAGAGCACACTGTGAAAGCGCTTACTCTCTTTTGTGTGCACTAAAGTTTATTGCTTTACCTTCAGCTGTGTTAGCTTCGGTACTTTTTTGTTTTTCTGAGTAGTTACTTGTTACTGTACCGATCTATTTTTATTCTCAGCACACTTTTTACACATAAAATGCAGTACAGCCTGAACATAAAGCAATATATCTAAATGGGGTAAATTTATAAAAGGTCCTTCATGAATATATCTACAGACACTGCAGAAGAAACATTTGAACATTCCTCAAGGTTTATCTGATACAGGCATAGATTTCAAATTATCATTCTTTTCTAACAAGTTCTTAATGGTATTAGATTTCTTAAACAGAAAACTAGGTTTATTACCTAAAATGGTAGATAATTCATTATTACCTGAAATAATCTTCCAATTGTTGGTAACTACTGCCTTAATTTTATTACTATCAACAGACATATTAATAACACATCTAGGCACAGATGATAAACCAGTAAAACCTACACTAGCACTAGATACAGGCTGACAATTAATGTTCTTAATTGGCAACCCTTTTATTAATATTGGGGAAAAGTCATTATTCCTTCTGTTTGCAATGTTGGTACTAATATCACTAAGTAAAGGCAACAGATAACCTCTACCTACAAATAATTCAGTGATAAAGTTAATCTCCTCATGAAATACATTGTCATCAGTTGTCATATGAGATGCTCTTATAATATTTGCCTTTAGGCACATTCCTCTTCATGTACAAAGGATGGCTATTGCCAAAATTCAGATAATTATTTACATAGGTAACTTTTCTAATCATTTATCAGTAAGATCCCATTCCAAACTTACATCCAGGTAGTTTATTTTATCACCAAAACCACTTATAAATCACAACTAGCATTTAATTGTGTTAAATGTAGTGTGATTGACTAAAGGACCCTTAATAATAAAAAACAAGCCATCTATGTCTTGACAATAGAATAATATGTCAGTAAAGAGACCAATAGTAGGTAAAATTTCTTTCTCCCACCATCCCATTAGCAAACCAGCAAAAGCTGGGACCACTGTTGCCCCTATTGCTATCTCTCTTACCTGTTTATAACTTATTTTATTACAAATACAAAAGGTATTATCTAATAAAAGTTCTAATAAGCAGCAGCATGTTTTTACTGTTGACTTGGACCAAGCAGTATATTTAGTAAGAAACTGAGACACAAATTCCAGCCCTTCTACTTATGGAATACAAGTATATATAAACTATATCTGCAGTTAAAATAAAAAATTCTGTTTCATAACAACTAGAATCTAAGTAATGTTTATGAAACAGTCTGATTTGTTCCAAAAAGGACCAAGAGTCCTTGATGAATGAAGGTAGTTTCTGAACTAAAGGATTTAAAAGTGTGTCCAAATATAATGACAAATCCTCTATAATACTACCTGATGAGGAGACAATAGGCCTAAAGGGTAGATGAGATGCATTCTTATGAATTTTGAGTATACCAAACAGTATACCCAACCTAGGACTGTCATTAACCAAAAAATCATAAATGTCAGCTGTAATTTCAGCATTCATTAGATGGTCATACAGAGCATATTTAACAAATCTATAAGTTATATCTATGAAGTCTCCATTAATTTCTATATATTCATTTTTATTATTTAAAAGGTGTTCCATTGCCTTAATATAATCAACTGTAGACATCACTACCACATCGCCTGCTTTCTCAGCTTTCATAAACCTGACACTATCAGTGTGTTGTAGTTCATATAAAGCTTTCTTTTCTTCACTGTTTAAGTTGAAATACACATTCTCAGGTTTACTGTTTAACATTGCCCTAATATCCTTACTACAAAAAGCTTCAAACACTTTTAACATATTATGCAGGGCAGGATTATAAGTGAGTGGTTTTCTAAAGGTACTTATGTAGGATACATTCACGTCTTTAAAAATATATGTCAGATTTAACTTTCTAACATATAACTTTAGATTAAGCAATGTATTTGCTAAATCGGCTCTACTACTAGGAATGTAATTAAGTCCTAGTTGAAGCACCCTTAGATGAGCATCAGTAAGAACAAAGTTAGAAAGATTATAAACTTTTAAATCACAGTATGCACTAGAAGTTGGTCTAAAACCTACAAAATTGTCCGTGACTACTTCCAAAACCGTCTCCGTCCATGTCCCTGCTTCACTCGTGCTATCATACTTGTTCCACTGCCATTTTTTGAAGTTTCTTTATACTTATTGGACCCAGAAATAGCTGCTGAAGATGAATCTACATTCGTAGTGTTGTTCTTTGGTGTTGTAGAATTATTAGAGCTGTTGCCATTGTTTTGCGAATGACGTACCTCATCAGATGTAAGGAAAAAAGTTCTAATAGCTGTAGCAGCAGATTTTAAGGTGGAATGTCCAAATTTCAATGCAGAACTATATGAGCATTTATTAGTGGTGGTAAAAGAGGATTTATATTGTGATTTCTTTGCAGATTTAATATTAATAAAAAATTCATTACCCTCTTCTTAAGCTGTTAGATCTCTATTGATCTTTTGGAGTTTTCTTTCAACCATTGAATGCTCATATTTGTCATCAGATTCCAACATTTGTTCATATGGAATAACATTACTTTCGGAATTAAAAATATGCTTACATTCATTGTTCAGGGCTTCTAGCTCTACTTTTAAGGCAGCTAGTGTATTTTTATTATGCTTAATCAGTAATTTCAGGAAATCAAGTACTGCCAAATTAAAAAAGGAAACCAGTTCTTTAAAAAATGGATCTTCCTTAAGAACTTCATTCAGAGCCTTAAAGAACCTTAATCCTTTCAGAATAATTTGTAAAGCTATGCAGCGCTCAAAGTACTTGTTCTCAGTGACTAGGGCTCTATATTTTTTAAGCTCCTTTTCCATATGGAACAGTTTATCAGATATATCGCCACTGTCATTTGTTTCAGTCACTTCTTCTCTAATTAAAGTGAACGGATTGATTTCTGAAACCAGAGCAGCTTTAACATCTTTATAAAGCATACATTTACTGTTGGCAGGATATCCTTCATCCATATTATTAGACAAAACAGTACCTTTATCACTAGCTGCTTGACTAGATGAAATAAGCCCTTGCTGTGTAGATAAAATGCCATTTCTGTTGATCTTTTTCGTCAATGCAGCCAAAGAAGTCTGCAAGCTTTGAAGCTCTGCAAACAGACCTGCCAGCTCAACTTGCTGGCTCTCATCAACAAGATGTAAGGACATATTTAACAGGTCATCCTCTGGAGCTTGAGCCATAACCAAACCACTAATAAAAATGACCACCAGTGAAGAAAAACCAAATAAAACCAAACACTAGAGCAGCAGAGGAAGATACTGTTAGAAAAATATGTATTAATGTGTGTGTATGTTTAATGCTAATTAATAATCAAAAGAATTAACACGTTTTTCATTCTATTTTACATGCACTGTGTTATATATAAATTGAGTTTCATACGAGACTGAAAAAGATGCTTTTTGAAAACTGCAGTATGCTTTCTGAAACTTGCAAGATGCCCTCTGACCTAGCAATTGCTAGCACAGCAATATTCATGTTTATGCCTTTTGGAAATGTACTTGAGAAGCAGGTGCTTATCTGCTAGGTCAGGAACGAATGAATGAACAATACTATAGTCTGTAAATGTAATGATTTTAAACAATCAGCTCTGTTCAAAGCATGAGAACATGTGCAGCTGTAGAAGCTTAGAGATAAAGTAGACAAAGGATTATTAGAGAAATGAACTGTTAGCATTGTGCTTGAATTAGCCATAGTACCTTGAATGGTAACATAACATGTATCTAACTGGTAGTAATCAAGGCCATGTTGTTTTCCTCAGGAAGTTTCTCACAAAAATTGTTAAATCAGCAGAAATTCATGGGAATGATGGTCAACAAATGATGATGAAAAGGCTGGTAATCTGTTACGTCAACTTGGTAGGCCATGTCTAGTTAGAGAATGTATAAAAATGAAAGTATTTCCTGTTTCTAGTTTGACAAACTCTGTAATAGCACGTTTTTGTCTCCTTGCTGCAAGATTAAAGTGCCTTAACCTGAACCTACCGTGTTTTGATAATTTTTAAAGTATATTTTTCCTTTGACAGTTTGGTCCTTCGAGCCGGAAAGTACCTCTCGCTCTAGGCCTAGGTCAGAATTGGGCCCGGTGGCAAGCATCCGTATGGAGAAGAGGCCAAATCGGCTCTTCTGTTTTGAAAGACCTCCGACTGAATTGTCGTTCGAAAGAGGCCAGCCACTGTTTCTGATCTGGGATTGGAGGACGAGTCAGCGATCCGGTGGATCAACTCACAGAGGGTCAGGTAAGGAGGAATTACCTTATTTCTGTTTTAAGATCAGGGACTAGTTGCAGAACTGTTTTTGTCAGGAAGATTTGCATGTGCAGATCAGGGACAAAAAGGTTACTGTTTTGTCATAGATCAGGGAAACAGAATAGGTAGACAGTTATTCTAGATAAACTGTGAAAAGGTGTAGAACCGTGGTACCACGTGATAAGAAGGGTTACATAACAATTAACAGCTTAGCTAAGGCAACATGGGAAATCAGTGCACGAAAAGTTCCTGAGACCCGCCCCTAACTGAAGACGCGAAATATATGCAATTACAGCGTGCCGACAATGTTAAGTATTATACAAAATGGGTTGTTAAGTATAAATTCGATGGTAATTTAGATAAACTTGCACTTATTAAACTTGTCAGGCAACTTAAAACAGACACAAAAGGTCGATTAAAAAAGCAACGACAATTAGGAGTCCCTCAGGCACATAGGTGGCTTGAGGAAGCAAATCGCAGGGAACAAAAGATTAAAAATTCAAAAACGATGTTCTTAGACAAAGAAGATAATAACTTGGTAATAGCAACGGCCCCTCCTTCGCCCCCTCCACTTCCCTTACCAGAATATGAAGCGAGTGGACAAGCTGATCCACCTCCGCTATACCCAGCTGTTTCTACAGCATCAAAACTGTTTGTCAGGGATCCTATCGAGACAAGGTCTCGAACACGTGACTCGAGAAGGGAGATTGAACTATATGAAATGAATAGAAAATCACGAGCTATGAGTGAGGAAGAGATATGTCCAATCATAGAAGTACCAAATCCTCAGGCAGGACAGGATCCGACTCTTTTAGTTTATAGACCGTGGACGCCGGAGGATGTCCGGAAAGCCACGGAGGGAATTCCCCATCCGAAAGTGAATTTTAGAAAATTTTTAGAAGACTTACAGGGTATGAGATTAAGTTACCATTTGAACGGAGAAGAAGTAGAAAAAGTAGCTAGACAAATTGTAGGTCCAGATTGGCACATGATCAGTGGCGACTGGAATCCCCGTGACGCAGAGCTTAGACCACTCCCACATACTAACGCAGAATTAGATGGCAGAGTAAAGGGTCTGACAGACCGAATCTCTGAAAAATGGAAGTCTAGGGCTGATTGGACTTGCATTAATCAGTGCATTCAACAAGAAGGTGAAACAGTTTAATGATATTATGCTAGATTATTAGAGTGTTTTAATAACCACTGCGGAATGCAGATACCAGAAAATCAGACACATGATTCCCCTTATGAGCAGCAGCTGAAGAATGCATTCTTGAAAGGTAGTATAACTCCCAGTAGCAGCTTTATTACGAAGCACATGGTAGATCATCGTACGAGTAGATTACAGCCATTACTTGAATATGCAAGACATGCAGAAAGACATTTTAATAGTAAAAAGAAAAAGAAAACCCAAGTATTTTCAGCAGAAGATGGGTCAGAAGGTTTTGTAGTACAAACTGGAAGAAAGGGTAAGAAAAATACCCAGGGAAATAAACAATCTGATAAGAGATCAGAGGATTTTGAAGAAAGAAAGAAGAGGGGTGAATGTTTTAAATGCGGGAAAAAGGGACATTTAGCAAGGGATTGCAGGCTAAATAAGAAGGTGACTACAGAAAATAAGGAGGATGAGGAATGACTATATGATAGTCAGGAATCATTGAATGAGAATGAACGGGAAAAGACAAGTGCAAATGTGATAGCAAGGGTAGAGGACATGACAGAAGGGGTAGAGGATGTACATGAATTTATAGATGTTGAAGAAAACAAAATTTTAGACTTAGCATTATTGAGCCTAGAGCTCTACTTAGCAGACACAAAACCGGAAGTGACGCTTCTAGTAGAGGGGAGGGAAGTCAAATTTTTGTGTGACTCAGGGGCTTCACAGACCCTGATACATCCTTCCAAATTGCCGGAAAATTCAGAATCACCAGATTATATACTAGTAAAAGCAGCTAATGGACAGCTGTATCGGGAGCCACTCTCCCATGATATAGCAATAACAGACCCCATTTCAGGAATGACCCAGAAAAGTAAAATTGTGGTTTCTGCAAAATGCCCAGTAAATCTTTTGGGTAGAGACTTAATGCAGATATTTGGCATAGCCGTAGTTCCAACCATGCAGGGTATGGAGGCACAGCGACATATGGATACTTTTGTAGTGCGACCGGAGGGTGAGACATATTATTGGTACAGCCAGGACTTGGTTACGACTGGTACAGGGGCAGTAACCGAAGAACTGATGAACATAGCCATCAGTAAATCCCCCTCCCTCGACATTGGCAAACAACATTTGTTGCATTGTACTCTATATTACTGTAATAGACCAGGACCTGATAAAGAATACGAACAGGAATTGTTTCAAAACCATGCAAACAGGCTAGTGTTACGAAACTTGTATTGGGACACAGAAGGAAACAGTGTAATAAGCTGTTCATTGCCCCAGGAATTTTTAGCACTTTATAAATCTAATCGATTGCCACATGTTAGCTTAACTAAGAGTAGAAGTTTGAAATGGGCAGACTTGGGAGAAAAAGTTACAAGGTGGGAAAAACAGACAGAATTAGAACTCTCTGAACAAGTACAGAAACAGAAACTGAATTGGATAACACAGACACACCCAGCTGTGCACTCACAGACTAGTGAGAATAGCTGAGTATTACTCCTATTGGAAGAAGAGGAAAAAGCCTTGCGAAACATACCAGAGACTCTCTGGTCAACAGGGAAATCAGATGTAGGGCTAATTCGAACAGCAGGACCAGTTACTATTACGCCAAAATCAGCATTTAGACCTCAGAAAAGACAGTATCCCTTGAGAAAGGATGCAGAGATAGGGATCAAACCTATAATAGCAGCCTTACTTAAGGAAGGAGTTTTAATAGAATCTCCCTATTCACCATGTAATACACCCTTATTTCCTGTCAGGAAAGCAAACGGGGAATGGCGTATGGTCCAAGATTTACAGGCTGTAAATAATGCAGTTATACCCAGGGCACCAACGGTGCCAGATCCGCACACTTTACTGAATGATTTAAAGCCTCAGCAAAAATATTTCTCTGTGGTAGATATTAGTAATGCATTTTTCTCAATACCGATACACCCCGACAGCCAACATTGGTTTGGATTTACATTTCAGGGGAAACGGTATACATATACGAGATTACCACAGGGGATATTGTGAAAGTTCAACAATATTTGCACAAGAAATGGCAAGCAACCTGGTGGGATTTATCCCACCGAGAGGTAGCCAGATTTTACTTTATGTAGACGACATTCAGCTGGCAGCCCCCACCGAGCAAGAATGTAAAGAGGACACCATAGCATTATTACAGTTTTTAGCTACTCAAGGACACAGAGTAAATAAAAACAAACTACAACTTTGGAGAAAACAAGTTAAGTACCTAGGATATGTAATATCCAAATAAGGTAGAATATTAGATGAAGATAGAAAAACAGCAATACTACAAGCACCTAGACCAACTACCAAGAAGGAAATGATGTCCTTCCTGGGAACTACTAACTTTTGTCGGAGTTGGATACCAAATTATGCTTTGGAATCTGCTCCACTGGCTAATCTGATATTCAAAAAGCCGATGGCAGCACAGGATTTATTACAATGGACACCAGAAGCAGAAGCAGCTTTCTGTAAGCTGAAACAACTGATAGCATCATCCTTAGTTTTAGGATTACCGAACTATCATAAGCAATTTTTCCAAACTGTAGACTGTAAGCAAGGTTATATGACATCAGTGTTGACAAAGCAACATGGGGGCAAACAATGCTCCATAGCTTACTATTCATCACAATTAGACCCAGTGGCGCGATCCCTGCCCCACTGTGTACAAGCAGTAGTTGCAGCTGCAATGGCAGTGCAGGCTTCGGCCTCAGTAGTGTTGTTCCACCCTCTCACATTGAGAGTGCCTCATGCAGTTGCAATTATTTTACTGCAAGAAAAAGTAGCATATCTTTCTCCTGCTAGACATCTTTCCTGTATGACTATACTGTTGAGCCAACCTCATATGACAATTGAACGATGCACAACTTTGAATCCATCAACCTTGCTCCCAACCCCTACAGATGGCAAACCACACTGCTGCCTGCAGGAGATTGAGCAAAAGACATTACCTAGACAAGATCTTACAGATGTTCCTTTGGATGATGCCGAGGTGACATACTATGTGGACGGCTCGTGCAGGAGGGGTCCTACAGGACAGATTCTAGTGGGGTATGCAGTCGTTTCCGATACCGAGACTTTAGAAGCAAAATCTTTACCACACAACTTATCTGCACAAGCAGCAGAATTGATTGCCTTGACAAGGGCATGTACCTTAGCAGAAGGTAAGAAAGTGAATATTTTTACTGACAGTCAGTATGCTTTTTCTACTGTACATGTTTTTGCGCAGCAGTGGAAAAAATAGAGGAATGATAACATCTACTGGTAAACCAATTAATCATGCGCAATTTATTTTAGATTTATTAGACTCTATTCAGTTACCTCAAAAAGTAGCTATTTGCAAATGTGTAGCTCATACCAAGCAACAGGATAGAATTTCAAAAGGTAATGCACGGGCTGATATAGCTGCAAAACAGGCAGCTTCAGCCTCAGAAGCTTTTCTTTTGAGTGAGGAATTACCACCCTCGGAGATTTTAGATTTAGAAATGTTGAAAACAATGCACACACTTACTACAGATATAGAAAAACAGAAGTGGATAAAATGAGGAGCAATCCTTGAAAAGGGACTGTACATCTCCAAGGAAAAGAAACCAATTTTGCCATCTAATTTGTTTAGATATGCAGCGTTGTTGAGCCATGGGCAGAGCCATGTCTCAATGGGGGGGATGGAACAGTTAGTGAATCGAGTGTTTTCAACGTATGGATTTACAAACTACACAAAACATTTTTGTGCAGCATGCCATGTTTGTAACAAGCATCATGCACAAGGGGCATTGAAGCCTAAGCAAGGGAATTTCCCTACACCACCGTATCCGTTCCATACTATTTGTATGGATTTCATAGAACTAAATAAATGTGAGAATAAAAAGTATTGCCTTATCATTATAGATATGTTTTCCAAATGGGTGGAAGCTTTTCCAACTAAAAATCCAGATGCAGCTACTGTTGCAAAGGTCCTTGTTAAGGAAATTATACCCAGATTTGGCATACCGGAAAAGATTTATAGTGATAACGGTACACATTTCGTGAATCAAACAGTGCAACAACTTAGTCGCTATTTCGGAATATCGTTAAAAAATTGTTGCGCTTACCACCCCCAATCTGCAGGATTAGCAGAGAGGCATAATGGGGTGTTGAAGAATAAGCTTAGGAAATTGATGAGTGAAACACAAAAGAACTGGGTGCACTGTTTGCCTCTAGCACTGTTGAGCATGAGAACTGTTCCAAATGCAAAGGGATTAACTCCTTTTGAAACTTTGTTTGGGAGGGCATATTATACACCTCAGTGGAAACCTCTCATGTCTGCAGAGCAAGAGGCTGACAGTTCACTTGCAGGGTATATGAGATGATTTTTGAATAACAAACTTTTGCAGTTAAATTCTGTTTCAGATAAAGAGCAACCGGAATCGGAAGCACCAGTAGCCCCAGGCACCTGGGTCTGGGTGAAGATTGTGAAGAAAAAGAACTGGAGTTCTCCGAAGTGGGAAGGGCCATACCAGGTACTACTGTCGACACCCACTGCAGTCAAGATCGCGGAGTGAGCTTCCTGGATTCATTTGACGCACTGTAAACTGGTTAAGAACTTTGAATTGGACAAAAACTTTGTTACTGTTGTACAACGAGAACATAATGGCCAGGTACAGAGTGAATAGAGACATTGAGCAACCTCAGAAAACTTGCATGATCATATTGATAGCTATGCTAATCACATTGTTCTTTTTGTTGTGTCCACTCCTTTTTCCTGCCACAAAAATTGAACTGATTAAACGTAATGAGCCAAACATAGACTGGCATCCGAACTTTAACACTTATCAGGCAATTACACGTGTGTATGCTGAGACTTTTAATGTTTAGAACTGCTGGGTCTGCACGGCCATACCAACAGCATATGGGGGTTTATTGATGGCTGCTATCCTCCTAGGGGTCAATGAGACCTGGGAAAATCTGGGTTTTGACACAGTCGCTATTAAAGCACATGATAAGGTGGCACTGTATTTGCCTGTAACAGAAAAAGGAATTGTATGTTTTTACAAAAATGATACCATCCAAGTGGGATGGAGCAAGTGTAATGTCACCGTATAGTATAAATGTTATACAAAAGCAAATGATTTAGGTGGATCTTGCAGTACAGATTATAACTCATTTTTAAAATCTATGCATAAGACTCTTGATCAGGTACAACGTAATTGTGTACTTTTTAAACAGTTATCTGTAATAGATAGGAAAATGTTTCATGCAGGGCAGTCATTTCGTAACAAAGTAACAACTAAAGTAGAGGACTGTTATTTTGTGTGTGGTAAAAAGGCATATAAATGGTTACCTGAGAATTGGTCTGGCAGTTGTTTTTTAGGATACCTGGTCCCGGCCATATGACACACTGCAGTTTTGCCTCAGGGAAATATTCGAAATACCCGAGATGTAACCAAAAAGACTGTTAAGAAACCTGAGAATCCAGTGGGACAGATCGAAGCAGGCTGGAAAGACCATCGTAATGTGGGAACCAAACTTGCGCACATGGACTTTTGTGATGCTGTCATATCGTGGGCAGGCATATTACCTGCATATGGTGCAGTTAAATCGATTTGGGAGCTGCAGAAACTGTCTAAACTTCTCAAAGTAATGAGTAATGCGACTTTTTCTGCTCTTGAACTGATAACTGATGAACTGAATGCCATGAGAACTGTAGTACTCCAAAACCGAATGGCTCTTGACTTCACCCTAGCGGCGAGGGGTGGGACGTGCGCTTTAATCAAAAAAGAATGCTGTGCGTTTATTCCTGATCATCAGCATGAGATTACCGATCATCTCGAGGTGATTCAGCAAGTGTCAGCCATGACCAAACCAGGCCCAAACCCTCTGACAGACTTTTTCCAGAATGTATTTGGGGGGTGGGGTTCCATCCTAATGAACATATTGATTGCCATTGGGGTAGGATTACTCCTAATAGGAGTTTGTGTTTGTTGTGGAATCCCCTGCATGAAGAAATTAATCAAAGAATTTATAGACATATCAGTATCTGAGACTATGTATCAAAGTACTGAATTTGAAGAGCTGCTAGAATGTGAAACACTTTCATAAAAGTTTAAACTGAATGACTTTCTTAACTGCAAATCCTGATTGGAAGAGGTTAGGAAAAGAAGCAAACTGTTTATTCTTTTTTTGAAAATAGAATTAAAAAGTATTAACAGGAGGGAAATGTTAGAAAAATATGTATTAATGTGTGTATGTGTAATGCTAATTAATAATCAAAAGAATTAACACGTTTTTCATTCTATTTTACATGCACTGTGTTATATATAAATTGAGTTTCATATGAGACTGAAAAAGATGCTTTTTGAAAACTGCAGTATGCTTTCTGAAACTTGCAAGATGCCCTCTGACCTAGCAATTGCTAGCACAGCAATATTCATGTTTATGCCTTTTGGAAATGTACTTGAGAAGCAGGTGCTTATCTGCTAGGTCAGGAACGCATGAATGAACAATACTATAGTCTGTAAATGTAATGATTTTAAACAATCAGCTCTGTTCAAAGCATGAGAACATGTGCAGCTGTAGAAGCTTAGAGATAAAGTAGACAAAGGATTATTAGAGAAATGAACTGTTAGCATTGTACTTGAATTAGCCATAGTACCTTGAATGGTAACATAACATGTATCTAACTGGTAGTAATCAAGGCCATGTTGTTTTCCTCAGGAAGTTTCTCACAAAAATTGTTAAATCAGCAGAAATTCATGGGAATGATGGTCAACAAATGATGATGAAAAGGCTGGTAATCTGTTACGTCAGCTTGGTAGGCCATGTCTAGTTAGAGAATGTATAGAAATGAAAGTATTTCCTGTTTCTAGTTAGACAAACTCTGTAATAGCACATTTTTGTCTCCTTGCTGCAAGATTAAAGTGCCTTAACCTGAACCTACCGTGTTTTGATCATTTTTAAAGTATATTTTTCCTTTGGCAATACCAACCAGGAATTAGCATAAAAAAACTTTTACTCAATGCTTTCGTCAGAATGACTTCTTCAGAAATACAAATACAAACATTTTCCACATACTTATATACTTACAATCTTATGTCCCTCCAATTATTTAATCAAATTAAATTACTTAATTGTCAATCAACTTCTCAATTAAAATTGTTACAATACATACCAACAAAAAAAAAAAAGTAAAATACTAGTAACATAATATAATAAACACATTTAAACATAATTAATGAAAATAGAATAGACTAGAACTACAAAATACAGAGTGTTTAAAGAAAGCATTCTTATCATCTTTAGTTCTAATGGCATAATAAAAAGAAGTTATGTCTTACCATAATGTTCCATCTGTGTTGTTTTATCTTTGTTTATTCATTACGTATGGGATCCAGTTCTGACCTCGGAACCGAGCCGGCCTTTTTTCAAGCTCACGTCAGCCACAAACCTCTCGAGCTAAGATTTTACCCATCATGCTCTTCTCCCTGTTCATAGGTTCATAGGTTCATAGGTTCATACTAGGCTATCTGCCCTAGGGCATTTATAAGCCTAGCCAGAATGTGTTTGGCTTTCGCCACCCATTTTAAATTTATTTTGCTATGCCCTTTTTCGAGGTTAGTACACTGTGCCTCTGTCTAACAGTGACACAGACGTGATACCCGGGGTAAACCTATGATCTCCCATCCACTCATCAAGATTCCTCTTGAAGAGAGTCAATGAGGGACTCTGCCTAACCTGGACTGGGATTTTATTCCAGAGTGAAGGGGCCTCTGGGTTATGAATCTGTCCCTCCAGCATGTCCTATTTATTTCAGTGCTGAGGTTCAAGTCTCTCGAGCGTAGCTCGATGGGATTTGGATTTTCTGAGGTGCAGCATGTCCATTAATTCCGGGTTGGACATGGCTTTATACGTCAGGCACAGATCGCCTCTGAACAGGCGGTATGCCACTGAGTAGAGTTGGAGTTTCTTTAACCGGGCAGCATATGGCATCTGTTTGAGCCCTTTGATCCTCTTGGTGAGGTACTTTTGGGGTCTTTCCAGTTGCTGCAGGTGTCTGGTAAGGTACATCCCAAAAGGGGCATTGTACTCAATTATGGGCCTGATGAGGGATGAGTAAAGAGGCACGATGACGTCCCCTGATCTAGATGTGAATCCCTTCATGATTAGGTGGGCTATATAAAATGTTTTTCTAACCACTTTGGCCACGTGGTTGTCAAATGAGAGATTGCTATCAACTTGGGTCCCCAGGTCCCTAATTACTTCTTCTGTACTTAATGGATTACCACCTATGTGGTAATTTGTGGGCACTTTGTTTTTGCCAAAGGGGATGACTATACACTTTTTGACATTTAGCTTGAGGCCATGGCTCTGGCACCAGTTGTCTGTTTCTATGAGGCCCTTTTGGAGGATGCTTGCGTTGGCTGGAGAGTCAATTATGGCGCCCAGTTTGCAGTCATCTGCGAACTTGGTCAGCCACGGTCCTTCCGTGTTGGCCTGTACCTCCGAGAAATATATACCGAACAAGAGAGGTCCCAGGACTGAGCCTTGTGGGACACCACTTGTAACTGGTTTGGAGTCTGACATGGCTCCAGCAATTCTAACCATGTGGGTTCTGTCCTTGAGCCAATTTGCAATCCATCTAGTGACATAGGGGTTTATATTTAAGCTGGTGAGCATATCTATAATGCCCGAGTGGGTTATTGTATCGAAGGCTTTTGCGAGGTCCAGGTAGGCTGTGTGGACCACCTTCCCCTCGTCAATGGCCTTGGTGACTGTTTCAAAGAAATCAACCAGGTTTAAGAGGCAGGATCTGCCCTTAACAAAGCCGAACTGGGTAGGATCCAGTGTTTGTAGGTCCCCAATATCTTTATTTATGAGGTCCATGATGATCCTTTCCATAGCTTTGCAGACCAAGCTAGTCAGGCTTATGGGGCGATAGTTTCAGGATCCGTTGAGGCACCACCTTTATGGAGAGGGACCACTGTTGCTGTACGCCACTCTTTGGGCACATATCCTGTAGTAAGGCTGAGATTGAACAGTAGTTTTATGTTTGGGTTTAGCTCTTCTTGGAGTTCATGTAGGACGCAGCCCAGGACACCGTCTGGTCCCATTGATGCTGTGTTTTTTGCTTTGGAGAGGGTGGCTCTTACCTGAGCATCTGAGATGTCAGGGGGGCAGCACTCTGCTGGGATAGATATTTGCCCTTTTGGTGGGGAGGGGGGGGGGGAGAAGTTTGCGCTGAACCTGTCAGCTAAGATGTTGGCAATGCCTGTGGGTTCGGTGTATTTTTTGTCATTTTGGACTAATTCTGAGCATATCTGGGAATTACCACCCAGGTTCCTAACATAACTAAAGAAAGCCTTGTGATTATCCTTAGTGTCCTGTGCAATTTTTCTCTCGAAGCTGGCCTTAGACAATTTTATGTGTGCCCATAGTTTTTTGCTAATACTGATCAGTGATACCTTCCCTTTTTGGGATTTTGCTCTATCATTTAGTAGCTTCCTCCTTCTATTGTATAGTTTGTTTATGGCTGGGGTCCACCAGACAGGACGTCTGCCTTTGGAGGATTGGGTCTTGGTTTTATTTGGGATCGCATGATCCATGCATTCCTGAAGGTGTTCATAGAATGCGTTTATAAAGGATTCTGTGGTCTGGGCCATATTTTCCACAGACCCAGAGGCTTTGAAGGATTCCACCTCAGTTTTGAGGAGTGTGAAATTTGCTTTAGAGAAGTTTTTCACTGTGGTTTTCTGGGCAGGGGGTGGGATTGGGATGTGAATATCCAGTGAGATTAGTTTATGGTCTGATCTTACCAGTGAGGGATACACTTCTGGTCTGGAGCATAGAGTCCCCATGTTGGTGATGATCAGGTCCAGTATGTTTTCCCCTCTTGTGGGAGTGGTAACAAGTTGTTCCATAGCATTTGAGTTTATAAATTCTAGGAACCTTTGGGCTAGGGTGTTGGAGCTAGAGTAATGCTCCCAGTCTATGTTTGAGTAGTTGAAGTCGCCCAATATAATGGTGTTTGGAGAGACCTTCATATTTTCCAGTGTTCTCAGGAAGGCCGAGTGGGGTTCCTGGGTTTGGGAGGGTGGTCTGTAGCAGGCTATAAACTGGAAGGCAGTTTTACCCACTGTTAGTTGCACATGGATAGTCTCTGATGCTTCGTGCTTTGCCACCAACCTGGAGGTGTGGGTATCTTTGATGAATATCGATACTCCCCCTCCTTTCGTGGTTCGGTCCAAGTTTTGGGGCCGAAAAGCATGGTATGAGGTATAACCTGGTAGTGCTGGGGTGCTCTCGGGTGCCCTGAACCAGATTTCTGTTACTGCACAGATATCGATGTTCTCCATGCTAAGGAGAGTTACCTTAGATCTAGTTTGTAAGTTGAAAAAGGGAAGCCGAGGCTTCCTCTGGTCAGACATGACTTAACAACTGGAAAGAATGACAAATGAGATCCACCAGAAACCTTCGGATGGGGAAGGCAGATGGGCCGTAATGAATAAACGAAGATAAAACAACACAGATGGAATGTTATGTTAAGACATAACTTCTTTATCTGATGTTGTTAATCTTCGTTTATTCCTTACATATGGGACAGAGTCCCCAGCTACCTTGTTCCCTGGGTGGCATTATGGAAGGACATTCCGGAGCACCATAGAGCCAAAGGAAGCTCTACCTCTGGAGGCCAAGTCCAATTTGTAATGAGCAATGAAGGTATGAGGCCTAGTCCAGGTTGCGGCTGCACAAATGTCATTCAAGGATGTTCTAGCATGGAAGGCTGCTGAAGTTGACATTGATCTTGTGGAGTGGGCCTTTACTCTGCTCGGTAAAGGGATACCATTCTTGCCATAAATGAAGGTAATACAATTTCTCAACCAAATGGCTAAAGTAACTTTAGAAACTGGGCAACCCAATCTGGAATCAGAAAAGGCTAAAAACAGCTGGTCAGATTTTCTATTAGATTTAGTCCTGTCTAGGTAAAAAGAAATGTGTCTATGTACATCCAAGGTATGCAGGCAATATTCCCCTCTTTTAGAATAATTAGGGAAGAACACTGGCAAATCAATAGTCTGATTAACAGATAACTCAGAAATGACCTTAGGCAAGAAGGTTGGATTGGTCCTTAATGAAACTCTGTCCTTGTGAAAGATAAGGTTGGGTGGCTTGATAGACAAGGGTTGTAATTCAGAATTACGTCCGGCAGAGGTAATAGCAACTAAGAATAACATTTTCCATGATAAAGACTTTAGGTCACAGGTAGATGTAGACTCAAAAGGAGAATTTGTCAACTCTTGAAAGACTAAGGCCAGGTACCAAGGTTGAACAGGTTCTCTGAATGGAGGTTTTAATTGAGCTATGCCCTTCAGGAAGGTCTTACAAAGTCTGTGTGACATTAAGGAAGAGCCCTGGAAGCCATTATGAAAATTAGAAATTGCAGCCAAATGAACACTAACTGTGGAGGCTGCTACCCCCAATTTAAAAAAGTCTGAAAGATATTCTAGTACAATAGGAACAGGAGCTGAAAAGAGTCCATTTGTTTATCTTGTAGCCAGAGAGAAAACCTCTTCCATTTGCTGAGGTAGAGTAGTCTGGTGGATGATCTATGAGAAGCAATTAGAATGTTATGCACAGGGGAAGATAGGTCATGCTGCCTGACAATCATTGGAAGTGGAGAAGCCAAGCTGTCAGTTTCAGGTTGGATAGGTTTGGATGAACCAGGTTCTGTGACTGAGAGATCAACTCTGGAGCTGGATTGAGAATCCATGGTCGATCTAACAAATGAGGCCACAGGAATGGAAACCAAACTTGTCAAGGCCAATATGGGACAATGAGGATCACTTTGCTCTTCAACCGATGTGCTTTCTTGAGGAACAGGGGAATGAGGGGTATTGGAGGATAGGCATATAGTAGACCCGAGGGCTAATCGTGGACTAGAGCGTCTCTCGGTAAGTGTCCCCAAGGGGGGATCAGGGCAAAGTAGTTGCTGCACTTCTGACTGAACGGGGATGCAAATAGATCACAGCAAGGCTGGCCTCAGCAGTCGAAAATCTTTGCCACCACAAGGGGATTGAGAGACCACTTGTGAGGTTGTAGAATGCATCTGCTCAATTTGTCCGCTATCATGTTGGAGTTCCCGGGAATGTGCATCTCTATCAGAAAACGGTTGGAGGCTATTGCCCATTGCCAAATTCTCATGGCCTCTCGACAGAGTTGGTATGATCTGGTTCCCCATTGTTTGTTGATGTACCAGACTACTACCATGTTGTCAGTGAATTGCAATAGTCCCTGATGGAAAGAATGACTGGAATGCTTGTAACGCTAGTAGCACTACCCTCAGTTCTAGGACATTGCTATGCAGATGGGCCTCTATCTGTGACCAAGTGCCTTGGACTGTCCTTCCCTGAAACAGTCCCCCCACCCCATTAGGGAGGCATCCATGGTCACTGTGGCGTTGGGCTGATGATGGTTGAAGGGGCGAGACCACTGGTGAGGGTTGTTTGACATCCACCAGAGCAAGTCCTGTTTGCAAATGTTGGTTATTTGAATCAGACAAGATAAGGGATGCTGGGATGGGTACCACTGAATAAGAAGCAGCCATTGAAGAAGCCTCATGTTTAGCCTTGCTAGGGGAACTATGGTGATGGAGGCTGCCATTGATCCCAGCAGTTGAAGAACGGATGACGTTGAGGCAAGATTTTGTGACAGTATTGCCTGAACCTGTTGCTTGATCCTCTGATTCTGTGATCTGATAGGGAGGCTGTACAAGTCATTGTGTGCAGAATCACTCCAATGTACTCTAATGACTGACTCAGAGTAAGGTGTGACTTCTTCCAGTTTACCAATATTCTGAGCTGCTGAGCAGTACCATGAGTGTAAGTCAAAGCCTGATCCGGTAGACGTCTTGTTGGGGCAGTAATGAGCCAGTCGTCTAGGTAAGGAAACACCTGGAACCCTTGAAACCCCAGATGAGCTGTGACTACTGCCATGCACTTTGTGAACACTCTGGGGGCTGTAGAGAGTCCGAAGGGCAGTACTTGGAACTAGTAATGACTGGCTACTGCCCAGAAATGAAGATATCTTCTTGAGTGCCTTTCCACCTTTATGTGGTAGTATGCATCTTGAAGATCTATGGAGCACATCCGATCATCTATTTCCAAAAGTGGAAGGATAGACTGAATCGTGACCATCTGGAATTTTTCTGCGTTTACAAATTTGTTTAGGGCACTGAGATCCAGAATTGGTCTCCAGTCCCTGGTCTTTTTTGGCACCAAAAAGAATCTTGAGTAGAAGCCAGATCCTGTCTGGTCTAAGGGGACTGTTTGGATGACTCTTTTTTGAAGCAGCTTTGAAATCTCTATAGCTGCGTCCTCCCTTTGATTGGGTGGCATGTCGGGTAAGCTTTTGGGTAAGGTGGGAGTGGATAATAATGGAATATGGTATCCTCTGGTGATGATCCTTTGTACCCAAGCATCTGTGGTTATGGTTTGCCAGGTGGAAGGGTACAAGAAAAAATGACCCCAACAGCTTCCAGAGGAAATCAATTGGGCCACTCCCTAGGACCACTGATAGGGCTGCCCAGAGAAAGATCCTCTGGAGCCCCAGTTTTGCAAACCTCCCCTGAAATGAGCATCTTCTGTTAGAGTTCCCCCCCTCTGCCTCTGGGGGAAACTCAGCCTGAGTATCATGGAAAGGACCCTGGGACTTTTTGTGCCACATTTTCCCACTCTTCTGATTCCTAGAATAGAACTGCTGAGGAGAAGATAAATGGGCACCCACGGCAGGTAGGGCCTCACCATCTTGTTCACATCTGGTCAATGTATCTTTTACTGTGGATGTAAACAAAGTAGTGGTCTCAATAGGGGCATTAAGGAAGGAAGCCTTGAAGGGGTCCGCAAAATCACAAATGTGCATCCAGGCATGATGTCTCATGACTATGCCTGCACCCGCAGCTCTTGCCGCTCCCTCAGTAGCATGGGATATCAAACTCATTGAGGAATTAGAAACCGATTCTAGGGTCACTAACTGAGAGGCTACTTTGTCATGGACCTCATCAGAAACTGCTCCTGCCAGGGTCTCAGAGAGTTCGAACACCAAGTCTCTCTGTTGCCTTGTAAAATGTGCCTGGTAGTTCAAGGACCTAACAGCAAAGGTCGATGATGCAAAGACATGTTTCCCTAAAATATCCACCACCCGGGATTCCTTATTTGGCAGGTGAACAGTCTGGCTCTCCTCTGCCAGTTCATTTTTTGTAGCAGCTGCCACTACCATGGCATCTACAGGGAGACCTTTCGACCAATGGGGGCACTCTTCTGGGGGAGAAAGGTTTTTGTCTGGCCTACAAGGTATGACTTCCACAGAGTCTGGTGCTTTCCATGCATGCTGCACGATGAACTTGATGAGCTCATTGGCAGGTGGGATAACCCAGGAGGTCGGGGGTCAGGAGCGAAAAGCCTGCAGAAACACAGACCCCTCTGAAGAAGGGTTAGAGGATTTCCATTAACCTCTCTGTTTTAAAATTTCGAGGATGTCACCAAAGGAAACCTCATCAGAAGGTGAACATGGGGACCCCTCCCCATCATCGTAGTCTGTGTCTTCAGTTAATGACTCCTCTGTGGAGTCCATGTGTTTCCTTTTACATGTAGTCTTGCGGTGAGCTTCCTCAGTGGGAGACTCTGGGGAAGACTGTAAAGACAGAGTTTCCCAGGGGGGAAAGGCCTGAGAATCTTGCGCCTGATGTGCAAGGGTTGTGATTTGAGAGAGCTGATGCTCAGAGGAAGTAGTAGTCCCCAACAGAGGCAGCTGAGGAGCAACGGCCAATGTCCTTCCCAAGGACTGTAAGGTCAGTCCGCCCGAGGAGGGATGCTTCTGCATCTCCACAGAGGTCAAAGGAGAATAGGTAGGAGTCTGTGGAGAAGGGTGATCAACTCCAGAGGGGAGAGGCACTTTTGGAGGGGCAGGTATTCCTCTGGCCAAAAGCAGCTGGTCTATAGGACGTACCACATCATGTTCAGAAAGGCTTCTGGTAGACCTCACTGAAAACCCTGAAGATGATTTGGGCCTGTCAAAAAAAAGACTAGCACGACCACTGACAAGGGATGTCAAAAAGGGGGTTGCCTGCACCATCTGTGCTGAAAAAGCCTGCGCCGAAGTAATTGTCGGTGCTGAAGGGGTCTGCACCGAGAAAACTGTTGGTGCCAAGGGGGTCTGCGCTGAGAAAACTGTCGGTGCAGAGGGGATCTGCACAGAGAAAGCTGTCGGCGCCAAAGGTGTCTGTGCCAAGAAAAGTGTAGGCACCAAAGGCGTCTGTGGTGAGAAAACTGTAAGCGCCGAAGATGTCTGTGCTAAGATTTCTGTCGGTGCCAAAGATGACTGCGCTGATATATCCATCGGTACCGAGGAAGTCTGCACCGAACTAGTCAGTACCAAGAAGGATGATGTCTGCACCAAAAGCAATGGTGTAGAAGGACCAGCAGACATAATCGGAGACAGAGTCAATTGAGTCGGAGCCGAAGCAACAGGCACCGACGACTCTGATAATTTAGCTTTTTTATGTTTCACTTCCTTTGGGTCTCCAGAGGGAGATGATGGAAGGGACTTTGACCTTTTAAGTTGATTAGAAGTAGGAGAAAAATCCTGTGACCCAGAAATAGCCTCGCAGAAAGTGGTCTTAAGGAGACCCTTTAGTATTAGTTTATTTTTACGATATTCAAGGTCCTGGCAGAAAACCCTTTACAAATCTGACAGGGTGGCATCAGTGTAAGATGAGGCACACCCAAACAGTAAACACACAAGTCATGTGTGTCAGAGTGAGGCAGTTTGTGTCCACACTCAGAATACCTCTTAAAACCTGTAGTCCCTTTCTTCTCAGACATTATATCCACACAAAAAATAAACTTAAAAATAGATACATTAGCCACCTATACACTAGTAGTAAGAAAAGACTACCAACATTGGTAATAGAGATACCACAAAGGTACAAAAGGTAGAGAAAAAGAAAAAAAAAAATGACTTAATAAAAACAAAAAATTAACAAATCTTTAAGAAAATACTGAAAAATTACCTAAAAAATACTCTTAGCTGGAGAGGAATGACTGTACACGACTGAACAGCAAAGCGGCAAACTAAATCTGAGGTAACAGGGAGAATGGCATGTTGGGTAAAATATTAGCTCGAGAGGTTTGTGGCTGATGCGAGCTTGAAAAAAGGCCAGCTCGGTTCCGAGGTCGGAACCGGATCCCATATGTAAGGAATAAATGAAGATTAACAATATCAGATTGTTCTTTTATACGCGGACTAAGATTCCTGGTACTCATACCTATATAAAATGCAGTACAGCCTGAACATAAAGCAATATATACTAAATTGGTGGAATTACAGTTGAATCTTCCTTGTACATTGATAGTTCTATCTAAATGGGGTAAATTTCTAAATAAACTACCTGGATGTAAGTTTGGAATGGGATCCTATTGATAAATGTTTTGCAAGTAGCATTTTTAAAAAGTTACCTATGTAAATAATTATCTGCATTTTGGCAGTAACCATCCTTTGTACATGAAGAGGACTGTGCCCAAAGGCCAATATATAAGAGCATTGCATATGAGAATAATGACAATGTATTTCATGAGGAGATTAACTTTATCACTGAATTATTTTTAGGTGGAGGTTATCTGTTGCCTTTACTTAGTAATATTAGTACCGACATTGCAAACAGAAGGAATAATGTCTTTTCCCCAATATTAACAAAAGGGTTGCAAGTTTAGAAGTTTAATTGTCAACCTGTATCTACTGGTAATGTAGGTTTTACTGGTTTATCATCTGTGCCTAGATGTATTATTAATATGCCTGTTGATAGTAATAAAATTAAGGCAGTAGTTACCAACAATTGGAAGATTATTTCAGGTAATAATGAATTATCGGGTCTATATTAGATCACCGAATGCTTAGGTAAGCGAACGGTGATTAATCGACCCCATGTAAGCTAAAGCTTACAAAACCGAACTGTCAGAACAGCAATTTTTTTGCTGTTCCAACAAAAAAAAAAAAAAAGAAAGCACATTAAAACATGAGATTAAGAGGGGGGCTTCGCCCCCCACATCCCCCCCTACTTAAATGTACCAACTCCGAGACTGCACTACAGTGCCGAAAAATGGCAAAGTACCGAAGCGGCCAAGCGAATTCTTTCCCAGGGAAAGAATTCACATACATGCCGCTTCGATATTTTGCAGTTTCAGTTTTGTCAGTTCGACCAAGACATATTCGAAAACGGGTCTACCTGACAACGTCGACAAGCCACAACACCGACAACCAGTTTACCGACACCACATAACCGACAGTCCACAAGATCGAAAAGCCACAACATCGACAACCATTTTACCGACAGCACATCAAAACAAATCCCCTGTCCAAAAAGCACACACACAACACAACAACACCAAAATCCTTACAAACCCACACTAAACCTCACATACACAACTATCTACAACCTTAACCCAAACCCTAACCCTAAGGTCCGTCACTATCACACACTTACCTAACCCGCGCCCTAACCCTAACTCACTTAACCCACCCCTAACCCAAAGACTATCACTACCGCACACTTACCTAACCCGCGCCCTAACCCTAACTCACTTAACCCGCCCCTAACCCAAAGACTATCACTACCGCACACTCACCTAACCCGCGCCCTAACCCTAACTCACTTAACCCGCCCCTAACCCAAAGACTATCACTACCGCACACTTACCTAACCCGCGCCCTAACCCTAACTCACTTAACCCGCCCCTAACCCAAAGACCGTCAATATCGCACACTTACCTTACTCGCACCCTAACGTCCGTCACTACCGCATACTTACACAGCCTTTTCCCATGTCGGTGTTCTCAGCGTCGGTGTTTTCATCCGTCGGTCTTCTCAATCGTCGATCTTCTGGCGTCGGTAAACTGGTTGTCGGTGTTGTGGCTTGTCGACGTTGTCAGGTAGACCCTCGAAAACATGCGTCTTTGGTCTACTGATAGGAACCCTGAATTATCTACCATTTTAGGTAATAAACCTAGTTTTCTGTTTAAGAAATCTAATACCATTAAGAACTTGTTAGAAAAGAATGATAATCTGAAATCTATGCCTGTATCAGATAAACCTAGGGTATTGTTCAAATGTTTCTTCTGCAGTGTCTGTAGATATATTCATGAAGGACCTTTTATAAATTTACCCCATTTAGATAGAACTATCAGTGTACAAGGAAGATCCAACTGTAATTCCACCAATTTAGTATATATTGCTTTATGTTCAGGCTGTACTGCATTTTATATAGGTATGACTACCAGGAATCTTAATACGCGTATAAAAGAACATTATACAATGACCCCCCCCCCCATTAATATTCTAAAACATGTACGCTGATTGGTCAGCATGCATCTTGTAAATCAGAGTTATAGTAATAGAAAAAGGTCTGGTCGCCCGGAATTTTTCCATTAGTATAACTCTTTTTTTTTTTTTTTTTTACAGCAACGGAGAACGCAAGATCTCCATTGCTTTTTATAACCTGTCTCGCTATGTTAAACAAGTTTAACATAGCGAGACAGCTTTAAAAAAAGCAACGGAGCATCTCCGTTGCTTTTTTTAAATCTGTCTCGCTATGTTAAACCCATTTAACATAGCGAGACACTTTAAAAAGCAACGGAGATCTTGCTTTCTCCGTTGCTTTTTTCAAAACTGTCTCGCTATGTTAAATGGGTTTAACATAGCTAGACAGCTTTAAAAAAAGCAACGGAGATTCTCCGTTGCTTAAAGCTGTCTCACTATGTTAAACTCCTTTAACATAGTGAGACAGTTTGAAAAGCAATGGAGATCTTGCTTTCTCCGTTGCTTTTGCCCATAGCTCTGATATACTGCGTAAGTATACGCATGCGCAGTACACGGAAGGGCAGCAAGGAGACATTATACAATGCCATTATTTAAGAAAAGTAATTATTTTTTTTTCTTAAATAATGTCATTGTATAATAGCAATAACCCACTTCTGGGTGTGGGTAATGCTGGATTTATCCAGGGTTGTCTTTGTTTGGCCACTCGGGCTTCGCCCTCGTGACCAAACCACACCAACAGAGGGTAAATCCAGCATTACCCACACCCAGGCATGGGTTATTGCTATATTATTATGCCATTAGAAGTAAAGATGATAAGAATGCTTTATTTAAACACTCTGTATTTTGTAGTTCTTACAAGAAATTTACTTTCAGTGTCCTGGAACAAGTGGACATTGATTTAAAAGGTGGCAACACAAAAAACAGAGTGCAGAGAAAAAAATCATTATGGCAACTTAGACTGGGCGCTGATAGTTTCCCAGGGCTCAAAGAATTTATTAATATCAAATGTTTTTTATCAGATAGTAGAATTGTTGATTAACATAAGAAAATAATGTATATTTTAATTCTATTTTCATTAATTATGTTTAAATGTGTTTATTATATTATGTTACTACTATTTTATTGTGGTTTTTTGGTGGTATTTATTGTAACAATTTTAATTGAGAAGTTGCTTGACAATTAAGTAATTTAATTTGATTAAGTTAGTGGGAGGGACATGAGATTGTAAGTATATAAGTCTGTGGAAAAATGTTTGTATTTGTATTTCTGAAGTCATTCTGATGAAAGCGTTGAGTAAAAGTTTTTTTACACTAATTCCTGGTTGGTGTCTTTCTCTGCTGCTCCAGTGCATCGATGAAAAAGATCAACAGAAATGGCATTTTATCTACACAACAAGGGCTTATTTCATCTAGTCAAGCAGCTAGAGATAAAGGTACTGTTTTGTCTAATAACATGGATGAAGGATATCCTGCCAACAGTAAACTTATGCTTTATAAAGATGTTAAAGCTGCTCTGGTTTCAGAAGTCGATCCCTTCACTTTAATTAGTGAAGAAGTGACTAAAACAAATAACAATGGCGATATATCTGATAAACTGTTCCATATGGAAAAGGGGCTTAAAAATATAGAGTCCTAGTCATTGAGAACTAGTACTTTGAGCACTGCATAGCTTTACAAATTGTTCCAAAAGGATTAAGGTTCCGAATGGAGTTCTTAAGGAAGATCCATTTTTAAAGAAATGGTTTCCTTTTTTAATTTGGCAGGACTTGATTTCCGGAAATTACTGATTAAAGCGTAATAAAAATACAGTAGCTGCCTTAAAAAGTAGAGCTAGAAGCCCTGGACAATGAATGTAAGCATATTTTTAATTCCGAAAGTAATGTTATTCCATATGAACAAATGCTGGAATCTGTTGACAAATATGAGCATTC
Source organism: Protopterus annectens (assembly GCF_019279795.1). NCBI lineage: Eukaryota > Metazoa > Chordata > Ceratodontiformes > Protopteridae > Protopterus > Protopterus annectens. The sequence goes on from NC_056725.1 coordinate 418,679,179, forward strand.
AGTGGTTGAAAGAAAACTCAAAAAGATCAATAGAGATCTAACAGCTTATGAAGAGGGTAATGCATTTTTTATTAATATTAAATCTGCAAAGAAATCACAATATAAACCCTCTTTTACCACCACTAATAAGTGCTCATATAGTTCTGCATTGAAATGTGGACATTTCACCTTAAAATCTGCTGCTCAGGCTATTAGAACCGTTTCCCTTACATCTGATGAGGTATGTCATTCGCAAGACAATGGCAACAGCTCTAATAATTCTACAACACCAAAGAACAACACTATGAACATAGATTCATCTTCAGTAGCTGTTTCTGGGTCCAATAAGTATAAAGAAACTTCAAAAAATGGCAGTGGAACAAGTATGACAGCACGAGTGAAGCAGGGACATGGACGGAGACGGTTTTGGAAGTAGTCACGGACAATTTTGTAGGTTTTAGACCAACTTCTAGTGCATACTGTGATTTAAAAGTTTATAATCTTTCTAACTTTGTTCTTACTGATGCTCATCTAAGGGTGCTTAAACTAGGACTTAATTACATTCCCAGTAGTAGAGCCGATTTAGCAAATACATTGCTTAATCTAACATTATATGTTAGAAAGTTAAATCTGACATATATTTTTAAAGATGTGAATGTATCCTACATAAGTACCCTTAGAAAACCATCCACTTATAATCCTGCCCTGCATAATACGTTAAAAGTGTTTGAAGCTTTTTGTAGTAAGGATATTAGGGCAATGTTAAACAGTAAGCCTGATAAAGTGTATTTCAACTTAAACAGTGAAGAAAAGAAAGCTTTATATGAACTACAACACACTGATAGTGTCAGGTTTATGAAAGCTGAGAAAGCAGGCGGTGTGGTAGTGATGTCTACAGCTGATTATATTAAGGCAATGGAACAACCTTTTAATAATAAAAATTAATATATAGAGATTAATGGAGACTTCATAGACAGAAGTTATAGATTTGTCAAATACGCTCTTTATGACCATCTAATGAATGGTGAAATTACAGCTGACACTTATGATTTTTTGGTTAATGACAGTCCTAGGTTGGATATACTGTTTGGTATACCCAAAAATCATAAGAATTCGTCTCATCCACCCTTTAGGCCTATTGTCTCTTCATCAGGTAGTATTACAGAGGGTTTGTCATTATATTTTTTGGACACACTTTTAAACCCTTTAGTTCAGAAACTACTTTCTTTCATCAAGGACTCGTGGTCCTTTTTGTAACAAATCAGACTGTTTCATAAAGATTACTTAGATTCTAATTGTTATGAAAGAGATTTTTTTATTTTAACTGTTGATGTAGTTTCTTTATATACTTGTATTCCACAAGTAGAAGGGTTGGAACTTGTGTCTCAGTTTCTTACTAAATATACTGCTTGGTCCAAGTCAACAGTAAAAACATGCTGCTGCTTATTAGAACTTTTATTAGATAACTTTTTTATTTTTAATAAAGAAGTTATAAACAGTTAAGAGGGGTAGCAATGGTAACAGTGGCCCCAGATTTTGCTGGTTTGGTAATGGGATGGTGGGAGAAAGAAATTTTACCTACTATTGGTCTCTTTACTGACATATTATTCTATTGTCGACACATAGATGACTTGTTTTTTTATTATTAAGGGTCTCTTAGTCAATCACACTACATTTTTAACACAATTAAATGCTAGTTGTGATTTTCGAAAATTTACTTTAAGTGGTTTTGGTAATAAAATAAACGACCTGGATGTAAGTTTGGAATGGGATCCTATTGATAAATGTTTTGCAAGTAGCATTTTTAGAAAAGTTACCTATGTAAATAAGGTACTTACGTATTATCGCAACCAGATCTTCACGGTAGTACTGGTTGCTTCCCGATATTGTAATCTGACTGTTGATGTTATAATGAAGTTATACAATCTGTTTTCTTTCACACTTAGGGTTGTTTTACTGCAGGGTTATCAACAAAAATTAAAAACTAAGTTTGACTGTTTATGTATACACTTCCCCGGCAGCAAGTGATGTGAAACCCAGCTTGCTCATCCAAAGCACGGTTTTCAAGCACTCCTGACTACAATCTGTGACAACATTCCCCCGCATAAAAAAAAAACAGCGAATGAACAATCCACATATTTCCTGGTCTAATACCTTCCAAAACCACTGAAGTACAATCAAAGTTTGTCTGAGGATACCACCAACAACACAAAAACAACCCACTGCCTCCAACATCTCCCATCAGAAACTACCCCAGAATCACCTGTCAACATCATCCACCAAGACTTTTGCAAGCCATTCCTTATTGCAACTTGCTGTTACAAAAGTTTCCTTTCAAGTCTGTCTACAAAGTTTTAGAAATAAAAACGGTACCCAAAGCATTTCCATGTGTGTGGGTGCTTTTCTTAGCAGCATCCCTTCCTTACAGTCACAGTATTTCTTTCATCAGTAAATCAGCAGCCGTGAGAATTGAAGCGTGAGTGTGTAATGCACAAAAACAAGAAGAATTGCACATTTCTTTCTCTTCCAAAATGTAACCCAAACTTTTTTTAACTTACTAAAGAAATGAAATTACACCTTACAGTGTTTCCCCGCACTCGACTTCATTGCAGTATGCGAATTTCGCAACCGTGAAAATCTGGTTGCGATAATACGTAAGTACCGTAAATAATTATCTGCATTTTGGCAGTAACCATCCTTTATACATGAAGCAGAATGTGCCTAAAGGCCAATATATAAGAGCATCTCGTATGACAATGATGACAATGTATTTCATGAGGAGATTAACTTTATCACTGAATTATTTGTAGGTAGAGGTTATCCGTTGCCTTTACTTAGTGATATTAGTACCGACATTGCAAACAGAAGGAATGACTTTTCCCCAATATTAATAAAAGGGTTGCCGGTTATGAACATTAATTGTCAGCCTGTATCTAGTGCTAGTGTAGGTTTTACTGGTTTATCATCTGTGCCTACATATGCCGCGGTGGTACGGCAGTAGCATTGTTACCTCGCAGCAAGAGGTTCTCCCATTCGATTCTCGGTTGGGCTTGGGAGTGCCTTCGTGTGGAGTCTGCATGTCCTCCCCGTGGTTGGGTAGCATTCGAAAGACATGCGTGCGTAAATGGGCATGCCTTCGTTGAAGGTTGAGCGTCGAGCTGGCACCTCGGCATTTCGTAAAAATCTACTGCCAATCATTAGCACACCGGAGTTCCGCTCTGGCGACCCCTTACCGGGAAAAGCCGAAAGACAAACAAACATCATCTGTGCCTACGTGTATTATTAATATGTCTGTTGATAAGAATAAAATTAAGGCAGTAGTTACCAACAATTGGAAGATTATTTCAGGTAATAATGAATTATCTACCATTTTAGGTAATAAACCTAGTTTTGTGTTTAAGAAATCTAATACCATTAAGAACTTGTTAGAAAAGAATGATAATTTGAAATCTATGCCTGTATCAGATAAACCTAGGGGAATGTTCAAATGTTTCTTCTGCAGTGTCTGTAGATATATTCATGAAGGACCTTTTATAAATTTATCCCATTTAGATAGCGCTATCAGTGTACAAGGAAGATTCAACTGTAATTCCACCAATTTAGTATATATTGCTTTATGTTCAGGCTGTACTGCATTTTATATAGGTATAACTACCAGGATTCTTAATACGTGTATAAAAGAACATTATTATGCCATTAGAACTAAAGATGATAAGAATGCTTTAGTTAAATACTCTGTATTTTGTAGTTCTTACAAGAAATTTACTTTGAGTGTCCTGGAACAAGTTGACATTGATTTAAGAGGTGGCAACACAAAAAACAGAGTGGAGAGAAAAGAATCATTATGGCAACTTAGACTGGGTGCTGATAGTTTCCCAGGGCTCAATGAATTTATTAATATCAAATGTTTTTTATCAGATAGTAGATAGAATGTTGATTAACATAAGAACATAATGTATATTTTAATTCTATTTTCATTAATTATGTTTAAATGTGTTTATTATATAATGTTACTACTATTTTACTGTGTTTTTTGGTGGTATGTATGGTAACAATTTTAATTGAGAAGTTGATTGACAATTAAATAATTTAATTTGATTAAATTAGTGGAAGGGACATGAGATTTTAAGTATATAAGTCTGTGAAAAAATGTTTGTATTTGCATTTCTGAAGAAGTCATTCTGACGAAAGCATTGAGTAAAAGGTTTTTTATGCTAATTCTTGGTTGGTGTCTTCCTCTGCTGCTCCAATGTTTGGTTTTATTTGTTTTTTCTTCACTGGTGGTCATTTTTATTAGAGTCTGGTACAAAGTCAAAGCATTAGACAGAAGATTTCTGAGAAGATACAGAAGTATATTAGATATCAGTAGAATAAAAACATTATCTAGAAATTAGTAGTAGAAATTAGAAGGGCATGTGTACATGCAAACTTGAACTGGACAGCCTACAAACTTCAATCAGATCGGGAAGTGCAGAGGTAAGACACTACAATGCAGTAACAGCAATAGGCTGACTGACACTGATCATGCAGACATGCATGAGGAAAATACGCATCACTGCACTTTGATAAAAACATTTGAAATCACACATTTACATTTGGTAATGAAATGGAAAAACTCCAGCTGCATATACCTTTTCATAAGTGTATACGAACTTCCTATAGCAGCATCGATAATAACGTTAGGAAAACAGACTAAGTTTTCCTACTGGTTGGTCTTAGTTCTCATCATTTGTAATTACCGGACATACTTCCTCTCTCTCTGTATATCACATTTCTTGTTTTTAATAACACAAAAATATTGCTTGCCTATGGTTCATACTCATGTTCTATTTTAAGACTTAGAAATGGCAGTATGTGAATATGTAATGTACTGAAATTTGCAAAACCTTGGCCTGTGCTATTATATTTCTGCAAATGCATGTCTGTCCATTTCATAGTATCGTCAAGTACGCTTTATTAGGACTCCCGGCTTCAAAAGCAAATAAGTTACTGTTGTCCTTCGAAGTAATATTTACGACTCATTTCTCATTGCTGAATAATGGCTTGCACTGTAGTGGTAGTGATGCATTAGGATGTAATAAACTGATGAGGTAGCAGTGGTGGGAGTTGGAAGTGTTTTGAGAAGCAACACATTGTACACAGTGGGCTACAGCATTCATTTTATTTACTACTAACACTGCCGCCCATAATGAACTGTCATTTAAGTGCTGCTCATAGGCGGCAGTGTTTGGTTTAAATAAAGAAAAAATGATTGTATTAAGCAGGAGACATGACTGAAAGACAAGTTTTTACTTCTGTTTCCTTTAAACACATTTAGTAAGAAAATACATAATTGTGAATCTGGTAACTTGGAAATCTGAGATATTTTTATAAAAACTGTGCTAGAGGTCCTTGCAGACTTGCTGTTGAATACTGGAAACTAGTGGTATTGATAAAGACAGGATGAATAACTCTACTTAGTATGTGCATGTGAACAATAAATGAAATACAGCAGTAAGATATGCCACTAATAAATAAGTAAAAAAACAAACAAATAAAACAAACTGAATAAATCGTTCTCTGCAGTAAAATCTACACCACATATATGAAGGCCTTTAAGTCTTCGTAAGCACTGAGTGTGCAGATATTATCCTGTTAGAAACACTCTGGAAGGTGTTTCATGCTAATGTACAGCAGACTCATCTCCACGAAAACTTCCTTGTCACGCAGTAGTCAGAAGTGGAATGGATCACAAGACCATCATTCCCTGCTTTACAAGGATGAATGGAACAGACACAGACCTATAAATTACAAAGTTCTATTTTTTTTTTTTTTTTTTTGGATGTACAGTTGTTACTCTTTTGGTAGACATATTGCATAGCACTACACTAGTTATAGAGAACACATTTTATTCCTTCTAGAAACTTGAAAAGCCTCTCCCATGAGAGTTAATTTAATCAAAGATTAAAGAATAAATATTGATCTGAACTCCTGTCACTCACCAGCATGAAACACTGTCAATGAATGAAAGGGAAGGGAGAGTTTTACATTATCTGGAAATTGCTGTGTACTAAATCCAATTAGAAGTATAAAGCAGCCTTTTCTGTAGCTTCCGACTCATTCTTCAGTAGTCTCATTTTGTAAACTACTAGATTCTGCATGCTTTGTGCACAGCTGTAGTGTTGATGTACAATTAATGCACTCAAGCCTCTCTCTCTCTTCCATTTCATGCCATTCAGCACATTGTGCAATGAGTATTCTCCAGACACACACATTGTTACAGTAGCGATTATGATTTGTATGGGGTTGAGTTGCTAGCCCAGCACCCAACCCTCCACCAGAGGGTACACCACACACTTGCATACACACACCTAGGGCCAATTTTAGAATATCCAAGCCACCTGATGCATGTCTTTGGAATGTGGGAGGAAACCAGAGCACCCAGAGGAAACTCACATAAACACAGGGAGGACATGCAGACTCCACACAGAAGGCACTCCAGCTGAGAATCGAACCGGAGAGCCTTTTACTGTGAGGTGACGATGCTAACCACTTTGCTGCCCTCACACAAGCCTATAGCACCACTTTTGTATACTTCCAGCTCACACCCATAGCTCCTTATGGCATACAGACCTTTTTCAGCTTTTTTAATCAAGTCACTTATCAGCTAATAATGGGCAGTATTATTATACTCATTATTCATATTTTCATATTTATGTTCATATTTTCATAACTGACAGACCTACATATTGTTGAGGGATATGGTGTGAAATGCTATGGTGAGAAACAGGAAAATACATTGTCAATGTCCATTTATATTACACTCTGGGCAACCAAGTGCCCCAGATTATACGGAATGCACCGCATTCAGCCCTTAACTAGCGCACTGTTCCGCTGTTCCACATTGAACAGCTTTGGCTCCGCTACACGAATTTTGATTGGTTAGTATATCGCAATTGTTTCCAATTGGCATTGCGTATACAAACCAATCAAATAACTGCTCTGCTGTTCCTCGTTGAACAGCACTGGCCGTGCTACAAGGCTTTTGATTGGCTCGATACCACAATTACAGCCAATCGCAATCGCAGTATACGAGCCAATCAACGAAATGTTCCTGAGGGTGGGATTTCACCACATACAGTAAGCTCAAGTAAAATACATTCAAAAAGGAATCACAATACAGTTATGTTAAACAGGTGTAGAACTGTAAAAACAGGTGAGGTCACAGTTCTGTTACATATATTGGACCACATTATTAATTTCTGTTATGTACATATTAGGTTGCAAGTGCGATAATTCGCTGAGCATCAATAACATTATTTCAATGCATGCATACTATTAATGTTTTAGATATTTAATTATAGGTTATAACTAATTTATGTTTGTGCATATTTTATGAATGTGCTTTTGAATGCTTTAAAATGTGTGTTTTATGTTGCTTTCGTCATTATACAGTGCATTTGGGCAAGTTGTTTCATCCCATGTAACTAAAGAGCTAAGCTGATTGATTCCTTATTTCTTCCTCCTTAAAGCTATTGGAAATAGTTTCTTCCATAGGAAGGAATGCTGACGTAAAGGGTAAAATAAAATGAGGCATTCTACTATCTGTTTACAGCCAGTTAAAATGGATAACATACTGTAGAGATGCATCACAAATGTACGAGTAAGTCGGATTTTACCCACTATGGCAATCACTGAAAGTAAAATGTGATGCTCCCAAATCCAGCAGTGGAGTTCCCCCTGTAATTACCACCCCACCATTTGTAGAGTCCCCCATGTAATTACCACCCCACCATTTGTGATGCTGGTTTGCACACATCTTGCAAATTAACCACTTGTGTTTTGCTCACAGGTGCAAATTGTCCTGGTCATGTATAAATCATTTATCATAAGTGCACATGTAAGAGCGTGTATGTATGTATGTATATGGATACATATACATATATATATATATATATATATATATATATATATATATAGTAACATGCTTACTCATCAGTTATAGTTCATAAATAGGCATAGGTAAACCATAAGAGTTTACAACATATATGGGCTAATTCACTACACCTTCGACCCAGTGCATCTATCTACTCAAATAAAGAACTCAATATGACTTAAAACTGAACCCATAGAAATGGTTTGCAAACTATAGACTGCTTTTTAATCCATGGCTCATTTACTGACTTAAAAGACTCCTAACCTTAACAGCTATTGCCTGCTCAGGAATGACTTAATGCTTTTTATTAGAATTATAGATGAGAAAACAAAAAATGTAATCACTTAAAGGAACACTCTGGGCTCAGTCACATTTTTACTCAACCACCAGTCATCTTCATTCCCTATAAACTGATCCCAGCCATCAGCAATTACGAAAATGCATGAAGAAGTTTGTCACTTGTAAATTTCTGCCTTTCCCTAGCGTAGGGCAGGAAAGCCCATCCCCCATTCTTTGCTATCACATTCTTTCTTGTCTAATTGGTCTCCACATTGCTGACGTACCTTCGACACAGTCAAAGCAGTAGTTCCCTCTCCAGCTGATCCTCCCACACTCTGACATCACCATTATCTCGGTCTGCCCCTATCAGTTATTATAAATTACAGTGTAAGTTGTTGTGGAACTCTATTCCTTCGACTGTTTCAGTCCGGAGTAAAAACAGCATCGGATCGTCGTTTCTCTAGCAAAACTGCAAGCCAGGTCCCTTGGGAACGTTAATTTTTCGGTAAGAATGCATCTATATTTCTGTCGTAAAAGCATTAATTTATTTATCTGTTATTTCTCTGCTGATGTTCCTTTACATTGCCCTTCAGTTCTATTTGTTGCTAGAGATGTACAGCCCTCTGCTCTGCCGGCAGCTCTGTGAGCCATCAGCAAGTAACCAAATGTTAGAAAAAAAACAAAAAAACTTTGTTTTCTTACATTTGTTTACTTTCTGATGGCTCACGGAGCTGCAGGCAGAGCAGAGGGCTGTACACTTCTATCTGTAATAATCCGATCGCTTACAGTATGTCGATCGGCTTATTACTGTGGAGTTAAAAAAAAAAACTAACTCCACAGTAATAAGCCGATCGACATACTGTAAGCGATCGGCTTATTACAGCTAGAGATGTACAGCCCTCTGCTCTGCCTGTAGCTTTTTCTTACATTTGGTTACTTGCTGATGGCTCATGGAGCTGCCGGCATAGCAGAGGGCTGTACATCTCTAGCTGTAATAAGCCGATCGCTTACAGTATGTCGATCGGATTATTACCCTGGAGTTAAAAATAAAAACGAACTCCACAGATTTCTTGCTCTAAGAGTATGCTTTTATGGTAGAGGTAATCCAATGTTTGGCCTTGTCTTGGTCTTCTTTGCCTGGCAGGTGCCAGTACTATTAAAATATCAAAGAAGGCCTCCATGACAAATTTACCTGTGACTTGCCTGAGACTGGATAAAAATGTTGGAAGACAAAAGTCATTCGTTTTACTAGATATTGTATAGTGATGCTATTTAATTTTAGCATGGGATCAGATTGCAAAAATATGGTGATAGTTCATGAAACAATGAAGATACTAGCAGTTATCATAATATTCTAAGTAAATTCAAGGAGATGATGAAGAGTATTTTTGTTTTTGGTAAACTTGTCAGTCCTGGTAGCATTCGTATTGTGTTGTACAAGTCTGGAAAGGTGAGCAGGGTGCTCACAAGTATGTATTTGTAGCTTGTTTCCAGTCTATACTGAAGTCTCCCTTTATAATTGGCCTGTCCTTGATGGTGCTACACAATCAGAGTGTATCCTCAGTGGTGTATTTTGGTTAGTTGAGAGGTTGGTAAACAGAAAAATGTCAGGGTTGTTGTTGCCTTATTTATTCTGTTGTACAAAAATGTGTTTGTATGAGTAGAAGATGAGAATTATTTGCACAGAAAACAATAAAGCTGTCTGTACCTCATGAGCTCTGTCAAGCCCCCCAGTCACCCCTTATAATCTAGCACAGAAAACAATAAAGCAAGTGGG